>NC_134485.1:337257446-337557446 GCF_040206685.1 Ascaphus truei | reverse complement strand
GAAATATTCTAATGTAGATATGCAAAATATATGCAAATGATTTGAATGACCATATTTCCCAAGCATCTCAGGTATGTTGTATTAAGGAGTCTTTGACTCCTGCATAACTATAGGATAATCCATGCATTGTATCAAGTATCACACCACTTAAAGAATCCACTGGTGTTAATCCTCACTCTGCTGCACTCACTGAGACATAGATGCATCTCACCTTGAACTGAATGTCTGAAGAAGACACTCATGTTGGTCCATTGAAAGGTATTACTACAAGTGGAAACTAATCTAGTTACAGTATCTCCATGATGACCAATACAATTACTACTTGGATGGATAGGTTTGAGGTTTCAAAATCTGAACTTCGCAAACTTTCAAGTTTGTTTGCATGTCTGAGTTGAACTTCAGAACAAATTTCCGAATCCGAGCAAAATACAATCCAAAAAAGGCTAATTCTTTTTAGTTTTTGTTAGCTTTCAATAAAGTGGTCGAACTTTTGGGCATTCAAATGTAAAACTTATACACAAAAGTTCAAATTTAAAAAAAAAAAAAATCTCCCAAGTTTTCAAAAAATAAATCCTATTTATTTAGATTTTTTTCCAGTTTTTTTTTTTTTTACAAACCCAAAATGTGAAATATTTTTAGAACCAAAACACCAGTGAAAGTGTCCAGCCTAATTTCTGCAGCTCTGCACCCCAATACTGATTGCACATTTCATGGGAAGCAAGTGACCGTATTAATTCTTCATTACAGGCTCAGGCAAATATGGATTATTCATCTTGCAACAGCCAGCACTTACAATTCAGTGAGGGAAATATTATACTGGTGATTGCTGAACCCGAGCTGCAGGTATGTCGGTGCATAGTCAATCATCAAATGGGGTGCATTTTCACATGCGTATATAACCCTAAGCACTGGGAAATGAGATGGGTATACTTATGTACAGTATATCCACCAAATTTGTACTTGGGGTTACTTAGAATAAGCATTTATAACTTCTTGTTCTGCTTTTACAATGTTAACTTTATTCCAGTTGCAGAATGAGCCCAGAATTAAATGAAAATGTGTTAATTTATCAGTAGACATGTTCAACACAACTATCATTGTAAGAGTCACTCAAATTGTACAATGAGTTTCTAGGCAGTTACATCTTCCTTCTTAGGCCTCAGCCATGTTACTTGCTTGCTGGCGCTCCCGCTCAGCACTGAGCCCCTACAGCCGCAATTAGAGCGGCTTTAGTAGGGGCTCACCTGCGCTTCCGCGCGCTTGCGGAAGCGCAGGTCTTAGGGGAATTTAAAATTCCCCCGCTTGCCGGCGAAACAGGCCGGTCACGTGAGCGGTTCGCCCAATGAGGGCGAATCAGCTCCGTGACGTCACTGGCCCGCCCCCGGCCAGTGACGCGCCCGCCCCCGGCCCGCCCCCTGGCGGCCCGCTGAGAGCACGTGCGGTAAGCAACCGCAAGGCCAGGGAAAGCACCCGCTTTCCCTGAGCCTCAGCGCTCCTCAGCGAGCAAGCAGGGAGCATGGACTCAGCCTAAGATGTAAAACAAGTACTCATCAGGGTTCCATATCTTTGCCAATTTGTTACATATTTTTTGTCTTTTGTGTCCTTTTCTAAACGGATGTTTAAATAATACAGTGGTAAACTCTAACTGTGGTACTGTATATTGAGAGGGTCCACTGAAAAACAGGTAATGTGCCTGTTTTATGGCCCATCTGCAACTACAACTACAGTATGTAGTCCTAGAATCATGGTAAATGAGGTAATCCTCATGACTAATATTTTATATAAAGGAGTCATTCTGTTAATTACTATATTTGTTTTTACCCTTTACTTTTTAGGAAGAAGGGATTTTGATGGGTATCAAGGATCAGGACTGGCAAGAGCATCATTGTGTTCAAGAGAGAGGGCTTTTTCCTCAGCAATCTGTCACGCAGATAGGCACAGACCAAGCCGAAAACCCTTAACAAGTTAAATCTTAGCAACTGCACTTCACATCTTATTGGTCTTTACATCAGCAGGGCACGTTCTACTTTTGTGATCCACTGATCTAGTCAAGAGATGTTCTATTTCCTGCTCTGCTATTGCTCTCTCTCTTCTCCTCCAGCTGCAAAGCAAGTAACCAGATCAAAGAATATAACATGGGTATCAAGCAACCCATAAATCACTGTGTTCTGCTTTTTAATTGTTGACAAGCCCTTCATTTTAATCAAAAAATGCTTTTAGTTTTGAATCATTATTAATACGTATTATTTAATAACGTGATTTTCAGCCACAGATCTTGCTTTGTATTGCTATATTAAAAATAAATAATAACAGCCCTGCTATATTTTTAATTTATATAAAAGCTTGGTATCACAGACACTGAACATTGATCTTCCAAATGTTCCCTTCTCACAATATGGTGGATATTTCTCAAATGAGCAGTGTGTGTACCGTATGTTGCATGCATGTTTCTTTTATATACCTGAATACAGGTAAGTTTTTTAAGATGATATATCACTGATGCTAATCTGTATGCCCCACAATGTATGAATGTGTGCATATTTTTTTAACAATTTAGTCTCAACTATGTATGTAGCATTAAAAAAACAGATATTAGAATACAGGGAAAAATAATACAATAAGCACACCTTACCCCAGAGATCTTACAATGTACGTGGTACAGTATGTTTGGAGACTTACAGACACAGTAGGGGAAGGAGTTGGTGCAATACTCAACCAACATGAAATGTGCTGTTTGACTGTCTACTAGCGAGTTGGTTAAGTACTATTCTAATAACATCACTTATCTTACAAAGCCAGACTTAAAATTTGACAAGTTGAATCAGAAATGATAAAAGTAAGTGCAGTGTGTGTTCTTTTATTGATTGGTGGATTCAATTAATCTATGCGCTCCTGAGAGCTGTAATCATAATCTTACACTCCAAAACATTTGGATGTTTTCTGGTTTAAATAAGGTGTGTTTTGTGTACGGAAAACCACTGGGAGAAAAGGCTTATTGTCTTAACTATGCCTGCAGATATGTCGGCTTTAAAAATAATAATAATAATAATAATTTAAAGAATGATTTCTTATTAAATGTTTGGTATTTTGTATCTATATTTTGCTGAGCCAATACATATAACCACTTTCTAGTGTTCTTGTTTGGGGCCTTATTACTCAAACACAATAATATTTTATGCTACATAAACTATTTTATTTAGCATAAGCAAAGAGATCTGGTGCTCAAGGAAAAACAAACAGAGAATATGTTCGCTTCAACCAAAAAGTATAGAGAAACTAGTACGGTGCACTAAGGGAATACTGAATAGTACAACCAAAGCGAGAGAGACCCTAATTAGGTGCACTCAGAGCTAGTAGTGAAGAGTGGTGATAAGAGGATTTAAAACATAACTTTTAATACCAAAATTAGGGGGAAAAAGGGGGGAGGGGGTTATAATACAATATATATTCAGAACAAAATATTATAAAATAAACGGTCCCTGTGTACAAGGTAAGTAAACTCTTTAATAGCCAGTCTACGATCTGACACAGAGAGGAAACAAAGGCGCAATGTGAAGCTGGATGTCTACACAGTGCGTGCGTGCGTGCGTGCGTCTACACAGTCACGGTGCAAATGCCTGGGGCAAGGATAGTCTCAGGCTGCGATTATAGTTGCGGCGTATGCGCGTCCGAGCAGTTCGCCCTCAGTGGCACAACTGCTCACGTGACACGGCCGTCGCGCGAAAAAACAAATTCAATTATATTTTCAAAATATATTTTCAAAACTCGCGCGCCTCATAGGAGGTACGGCCTTCTGTACGCGGCACGTGGTCACTATAATCGCGACCTTACAGAGAGGGGAGAATACAAGGAGATGGCTATGCATCTTGGCTAGATAACTGCCTATGTATGCCCGTAGTAACGGTAAAATGCCTAAGACCCCTTCCCATACATGCAGGAGTGTATCTAGTCTAGTAGGGAATAATTTCCTCTGGGTGAGTAATGCTATGATTTTCCAGGGAACGCAATAACCACAACTCTGACGAGCCAACCCTTGAGTGAGGAAGGAGTATTAATAGTAAAGAATAGTCCCCTTAGGTAAATATGGCTACAGTGCTCTGTGGTGGACAGAAAACGAAACACACGCTAGAGAGCCAACCCCTTAGATAGGCGCTAGCCGCATGGATGGTCTGAGATGTACATAGACCGGCACCTCATCAGCGCTCTAGACTGCTTTATGGGAGGACCTGGGGAACCGGTAGCTAGTGCAATGAGTGCATGAAACAGGAATATTGCAGAGAAACCTGACACATGGGCTCTCTCTCTCACTTTGGTTTGCTCAAGGAAAAACAACTGACAAATCTCCAGATCAACAAAAAGTATATCTTTGGACAAGACAAAGATGTCACCATATAATGAGTGTCCCCTTTGCATTAAACAACATTAATTCTTTTTTCTTCTTCCTAAGAATATAAAATGCAGAGCGGATTGTTGTACTGTACCTTCATTCTTCATAAAATGAAAAGAAAGCCCAACCTCAGCGCTACACCCCAAGTGCTGTGATACAAAAAGTGTGTGAACTTTTGATAACGTATTAGTCAAAATATATCAATACAAACACAAATTGTAATGCGTATATAAATGTGGGTGTATTTAGTGACCACCTCTAAAGATTGAAGTCCTGCAGCCAGAAGGTCACTAGGATTGTACAGATCCTACGTTGGTCTTTGTAGAGAAAATTGTCCCCCTCAAGCGCTGTTCTTCACAAATCAGTACTCGGTGAAATATGGAAAAAAACAAGAGAAAAGAAAACAGTGTACAGTATAGTATTATACTGTACAATACAGTGCAATCATTCAATGGTTTCTTTGGATAGATTCCCCACCGATTAAACAAGGGGGTGACAGTAGATGATAGAAGTGAAACTGCAGCTGTTAACGACACCAAACATGGGAGATAAACCTTGAGGAAAAGTTTTTAGGGAATAATCCCTAAATGTAAAGGATTTCTAATTCCATCCTTCATGCAGTGCACATAGATACATACATTGAATGTAATCTTATAACTCAATACAAAACTGGTCTTTTAACGTTGTCACCGTTTGAAGGTGAGTGGGTACAATTGTATGGAAGTTGTCTCAATGGTGATATGAGAAAGAGGAAAAAAGCAACATAGTTCAGATCCACAAGATAACTAAAATGTAATAAAACATAAAACGGACACCATGAGTGTCACTCACACATTATTTCATCCTTTAAATGCCTTGTATAACAATTGAACCTGGTTGGAGATTGTCTGGGCATTTAGCCGAGCCCCTCTGGTTTCCAGTCTGTAGACCCTCTGATCAAAATTCCACCAAAGTGTTTCAGCTGATGGTGTCCGCGTGTGACTTGTGCAGCGGAATCTCTTCCTACAGTAGTTCCCCTTCGCTCTGCTCCCACGTGATGATGCCACGCGCGCCATCTGTACTCTTGGCCAGCTGACTTGCAGGGATACTGCCTCTCTCTGCACTCTCTCAGCGCTCTCTCACACGCTGATTCCCAGAGGGTAAGGCAGCAAATGACCACAGAAAATTCAAATGGCAGTATACCGAGGCTCGTAGCAGGCATAGGATGCAAACAACAATCACCCGACGTATTTCGTAAGCGTGGCTTACTTCATCAGGGTTATAGTAATCACATGAGGGAACACTCTTCCTTTTAAAGCTCTTCAATCAAAGATATGGGAATGCACAATCAGCAATCAATGATGATTAACCCTTGAAGTGCCAGAAACAGAACCAATGGCTAGTGTTTTGACTCCAGACTACAATAGGGCTCTAATCTCATTAAAGATGAACAGAGATCACAAAACATTGCTCATACAGTAAATGTAATCCTAAACCACATTAATAATAATGTGGACAGTAGCACTGGTATCATTAACCCAGCTGTGGATTCTATTCCAATAACAGGAGTTAATAAACAATATAATACATAGATACATATTTGAATATACATCGCTTCATAATGCTTAATAGCATCATTTGGAAATATATTATTACCAAGATATAAAACCATATTAGATAAATGGTATGAAGTTGAACAAAAGCAATAAGATATTTATTGGCTGATAGGGCACTTATGCCTGACAGGTCAAATAGTTAAGGATAAATTGTAATGGTATACTTAAGCAGTCTAAAGATATCAACTGGGATATATCTTCATTACAATATTAACACAGCTTGTTAATCACTGTGTGGGTATAGCACAAAAGTAAACCTCATTCTTTAAGAAATGAGCCTTGATCAAAATCTAGATTCAGTCCTAGTGGGGATAATGTTTTTAACTGATATATCCAGAATGATTCCCTTCAGCAGGGTTTAAATACCCAAAGTTGCTAGGCAACCCAGTGCACTAATAGTGTAATTAACTAATCAAGTATGCTTGTATACAGACTAATGCAATAATGAAACTGGTTATAGGTTGGACAAACACAATAAAATGTGACAAAGACAATAGAAATAAATATAAAGATCATTACCATAAAAACATGTTACAAATTGTAGAAACTTGTGAAGTGTATAGAGATTAACCCTAAATGCGAGGAGGGGTTAAAACAACTCTAGTATTGAAGTGAAGTGCAGGAGGACTATTAAATCCCATAGGATTGGGGAGTTCAGAACAAGAAAACCAAAGATTGAGGCTGTGGCTGAGGATATTGGTAATCTAAATTAGAATGCTAGTGTATATGAACTAATTTAAGCTTAAAGGTGCACGGTTTCCCATATTGTAGATCCAAAAGGTTTCACGAATACAGAGGGACTGTAACCTATCTCCTCCTAGTACTGAGGCAGGGATATGTTTCACCATACTATCTGATGTTTGGGCGGGAAGCCAGATTACCAATTGATCTGTATTTTGGGGTGGCAGCAGAGGTATGCATGTATGTATGTATGTATGTATGTCTTTATTTATATAGTATCACTAATGTACATAGCGCTTCGCAGTAGTAATACATGAGAGAATCATATAAATAACAAATAATACAAATAACAGATCATGGGAATAAGTGCTTCAGACATAAAAGTAACATTTCGGAAGAGGAGTCCCTGCTCCGAAGAGCTTACAATCTAATTGGTAGTACAGAGACAGTAGGAGAGCATTCTGATAAGTGTGTCTGCAGGGGGCCAACTTTATGTATGATGTGTATATTACTAGCCACTGTGCTATTCATATGCTTCTTTAAGCAAGTGTGGCTTAAGGTGGGTCTTAAAGGTGGATAGAGAGGGTGCTAGTCATGTATTGAGGGAAAGGGCATTCCAGAGGTGTGGGGCAGTCAGTGAGAAAGGGTTAAGGCGAGAGAGGGCTTTAGATACAAAGGGGGTAGAGAGAAGGCATCCTTGAGCAGTCGGGTGGTGCATAGCGAGAAATTAGGGCTGAGCTGTAGGGTGGGTGCAAAAGAGTGTAAAGCTTTAAAAGTGAGGAGAATTTAGTGTGAGATGCGGGATTTGAAAGGAAGCCAGGAGAGTGATTTCAGCAGGGGAGACGCTGAGGCAGATTTAGGAAGAAGTAGAGTGATTCTGGCAGCAGCGTTTAGGATAGATTATAGGGGAGACAGGTGAGAGGCAGGAAGGCCGGACAGCAGGAGGTTACAGTAACCGAGACGGGAGAGAATGAGGGCCTGAGTCAGAGTTTTAGCAGTGAGCAACAGAGGAAAGGGCGTATCTTTGTAATATTGCGGTGGAAAAAACTACATGTTTTTTTATAAGTTTTGAATGTGAGAGAGAAGTCGAGTGTGACCCCTAGGCAGCGTGCTTGGGCTACTGGGTGAATGATAGTACTTCAAACAGTAATGTGGAAGGTGGTAGTAGGGACAGGTTTGGAAGGAAGTATGAGGAGCTCTGTTTTTGCCATGTTAAGTTTAAGTCGACGCAGGGCCATCCAGAATGATACTGTATCTGCAGATGGCAGATCCCCTACCACAAAACTGGGGAAATAAAGGCTGGTACGATAAAAGAGTACAGTATATGGCCAAGAATTACAAGTGTACAACAGAGTGCTTATCCGGAATCTGGGAACAGGGGCTGCCTGTACATAGAGTGACGCCTGAAAAAGGAAAATAATCTGCATAGGAATCATCTGGTCTGTAACTGTTTCATACGCTCATAATATACATTTTATTTAACTGTGCACGCAACATCTTGTATATAATGTATACCCTGTTCATTTATGTAACTGTACTTGTAACCATGTATTATTTGTTTTACTCTGTGCCCAGGACATACTTGAAAACGAGAGGTAACTCTCAATGTATTACTTCCTGGTAAAATATTTTATAAAATAAAAAAATAAAATAAATTTATTGCCAACAGGTCAGCTTGTGAGCTGCCCTGTACAGGAAGAGATTCCAGGAGTAGATACCCATCCTAAGATAAATTGATCAGTGAAACCGAGGATAGGGTCCTGACAGTATCCCACCGGAAAGTGATGATGAGTCTGATGGGGATGAAGAGTATATATAGCGGAGAAAGGATGTTGGACCACATATTTAAGATTATGGATCAGGAAGAGAGAAGTCCACTATAAAAGGTTTCCCCAATGCAACCAGTAGGGCCAATAAGTGTAGAGAAAGATATCATCCCTGAATTGATCCAGAGGCATTTAACCCTATAAGCCCACTAGAGCGGGATGATGAACTGGAAGATGAGTTAGGTGTAAACCGCTGTGAGTACCACCCTAGTGTAGTGTAAGATGAGCAAAAGCTTCCTGTATCCCATACGCCTCCTAAACAGCAGGGAGGGGTAACAGTGGTACCACAGGTGTACTCAACATGTCCCAGAAAGGAGGTGAGGCCACCCATGGGACTGACATTTGAATCTCCTGAGGTGTCGACAGAATTCCCCATGGTCTGTGTAGCTAAGTGGGTGAACCCCATGGCACTAGACATAGGTGATCCTGGATGGCGTAGAACTATGTGGTGCACTAGTGCTGTGGTCTGTGAGAATTCTATGTGTGTTGGTTTCACTGTACCTATGACATTGCGTACCTAGAGAGGAGGCATTTGTTTGATAATACTGTCAAGTATGAAGATGTTCCTAACAAGATTGATGGGGACATCAACTTCTTTAGCAGGGGGAGGATGTAACCCTGTGCTCAAGCAACACACTCAAACTATTCCCTGTCAGGTTCTTCTCCAGTGTTCCATGGACATGTGACATAGGATCAGCCAATATACAAGGCTGTGGAAGAGGTGGGACTACTGCACCGACACACTTTATTCGAGCAAATACCCAGTATGTACCTGGCAGATACCTGGAATGCGCCGCTCCTCACCTCTGACAAGCCCCGTTGCGTTTGCCTTCCCAGCCTTGGTTCATGCCTGGCTGACGGGCGGCTGATCTGTTAAATGATAATGATTAGGATTTAATAGGCTGCAATGCTTCGCGTGTCTACCAGATGGCATAAATTCATGAATTGTAATGCAGTATATATATATATACTGTGCAGTATTGCAGCCAGCGGGAATAAAATGCTTCAATCCCTGCCTGGAAAATACCTCAATGCACTCGGGCAGAAAACAGTCACAAACCTCAATACACCCGGGTATACCCGAATTCGTGGGACTAGCCGAGCTCGAATAAAGTGTGTCGCCAGTGTATGGATAGAGGACAGTACCCGGGTCAGTAAACGGGACAGTACACGGAAGACACTTTAAAGCTATAGGGTTAAACAGCTGATGGGTTGAAGCTGTTGTGTGTGTGTGTGTGTGTGTGTGTGTGTGTGTGTGTGTGTGTGTGTGTGTGTGTGTGTGTGTGTGTGTGTGTGTGTGTCGACTCACAGGCCAATTGGCAATAACTGGGAACAGAACAAGTAATATGTTCTCACACTCAACACATAGGATGTACAACCAAAACTGTAACAAAAGTCCAAGGGATGTTCTGACATTCAGATGTAAAATATTTACTGATCCACTAAACTATGCTGCAAATAACTAGAGCCTCACAGACTTGTTTATGCATGTGGGAAGAAGATTTGTGTTCCTGATGAACTGGAGACTCTTGCAATGGATCTGTGTAAGGTGCCGGGCTTCCCAGCAGTCGTTCGGCGCTGACCACTTTTCTAAGGCTACAGCCCCGCTGCCTGCGCTGCACGCGCGTCGGCCAGGCTGGCGGCGCGTGCAACCGAGTTCCCCGGTCTGCAGTGAGCTGCAGCTGGAAAGACAGGGGGGGGGGCGTGACTGGAGAGTGACGGGGGCGCAGCAATGACATCCCCCGGCAGGTTCGCCCTCATTGGCTGAACCGCCAGGGGGCATGGCCTAGCGCTCCGTCGCTAGGTCTGATCTCAATTTTCCATCTCCTGGAAAAACGCACCGCACGGCGGCCGCCCCTCGCAGCGGGCCTGGCTCAATTGAGGGGCGGCTTTTGTCCCCGCACCACCCGCCACAGCGGACGCTGCAGTAGCCAGCAGGGACCAAGCCTTAGGTGTCAGGTCCCAGTGCTGAATGGAACGTAGGCTTTTACTTTATCTATAATGTGATAGTTATTATTGCTTAATACAAATAAATACACCTTTGCTTTGGAACTAAGAGTGTGTCACCGAGCGTATCATTTCTTGGGTATGCTGGCCATATCCATGCCTATTTGGAACACTAGTGCAATACAAAGGGGTTGGCATGGCACATGTGAGTGAGATCTGCACGAGTCTGAACGACTTCAGGCTTGATCGAGTGTGACCCGGGGCCAATCTATGTGCCGCTGAGAGAGAGCAGACATTGACTGGAGGGAGAACAGCAGATCCTCACCATACTGTAGATGTCATTAACGTTTTAGGGACAGTTAGAGACTTAAAAGTTAAGATGCGGTAGTCTCCTAGAAGGAACATTTGCCAATATAAAAGGAATCTTTCCCGGGAGAATTGGTTTAGCTCTTCATTTTAATCCTTTCCTTACCCCCCATCTCTGATCTTCAGTAATCGTTGTAAGGACGTTTTTTAAAAATATATATTTAAGTTTTTTTAAACATAATTTGTATTCACATTTCAATGGGTGAGAGCGGAGGTACAAAATATAAAAAAAGGGAAAAGGGGGGGAAAGGGGTGGCAAAGGTACCGCCGTTTACAAACATTTCAACAGAACAGAATGCTATTTATTGTTACTATATATTTCCTGGTACATGGTAACTCGACCTACTAAACTTTTTTTTTAACTGGGCTTTCCAACCACATCACCTTCTGGCATCTCTTATCTGTCATGCCAGGGTTCCCAAACTTTGTGACATTTTTTTATTGTATGTTTAAGACAGGCTGTCAGTCTCTCCATTAACTGGAGCTCGTTAATTCTCCTGACTACTTCTCTTCTGGATGGGCGTAGAATTGTTTTCTAGGCAGCTGAGATGGAGCACCTGGCCACCGTTAATGTGTGTGTTATTAGTTTGCCTATGGGGCGGTTTAACTTTTCAATGGGTATGTGGTCTGATCTAGTGGGGTTTTGATACCCGTCACCTCTTCTATTAGATTTCTTGATCGCTGTGCAGTCACCAAATGTGGACCATATCTCCCATCAAGCCACAGCCTCTCCAATGATGGTCTGAAGTTTTGGGGAATATTTGCTTTAAATCTCTTAAGGGTATGGTACCATCTGTACAAAATGTTATAACTATTTTCTCTAGTAACTGTGCATATAGAAGTTTTTGCTGCATTCTCCCAGCCATCCATATCTTTCCAGTTATCCTGGGAAATCCCTATATGGAGATCTCTTGCCCATTGCTCTTGATATTTGTGATCCGAGGATTCTTCTAGTGTAACCAAAACTCGATAGAGGTTAGATATGAAGCATCTTTGATATGTACTCCATTTCTACACAAATCTTCAAAGCAAGTGGAGTCTGCAAGTTTCTTTCCCATAGATAAATCATATATAAAGTGTCTGACCTGTAGAAACCTGAACAGTTCTGTACATGGAAGATTATATTTCAGATAAAATTCTTCAAATTTCAAGGTCTTGTCTCTACCTATCATATTTCCTGCATCTTTTATATCCTTTTCTCCGTCCAGCTATCAAATATGTTAGTACTGCATCCAGATCCAAAGTTTGGGTTATCGAGTAGAGGGACCAATCTAGAAGGATTCCCAATTAGCTGAAATTTAGCTTGAGTGACCTTCTATGTGTTTAAAGTAAACTTGATGCATCAATATGGTGTTTCTTAATGTTAGCTTTTCCTATCCAGAGTAAAGATGGGAGGCTCAGTGGCTTATTAAGTGAACATTGCAGATCTACTCAGTCAAAAATGTCTGGGTTTGAGTGTCAATAAATAATGTGTCTTAAATTTGTTGACAAATAATATTTTCTAATATTTGGGACCGCCAGACCCCTCTATCCTTTTGGGGTTAGCAGGACATATCTGGCCACTCTTGGTTTTTTATTTTGCCACATGAAATGATCTTGTTCTGGATATCCTTGATAAATGTAAATAGGACTATGATCGGTAATGTCTGGAAGTAATATAGTATTCTGGGGAGCATAGTAATTTTAATTGAGGTGATATGGCCTAGCCATGACATTTGGAATCCATCACAGGTTTGGAGATCTTTTTTAATTTGCCTGAATAATTCTACATAATTACGTTTTAATAAGTTCTAATATTTCTTGGTCAAATTTACACCAAAATATTTTAGTGTGGAATCTCTCCATTTGTAATCAAAATGAAATTTGAGTTCTTTATAGTTATGACCTTACACCTGCTATACAGACCAAAGTTTCTGAATGTCTCTCCGCTATACCATCATGTCAAAAACAGAGCTCCTCATATTTCCTCCAAACCTGGCCCTACTACCTCCTTCTACATTACAGTTCGAAGCACTATCATACACCAAGTAGCACAAGCTCCGTCTCTTTTCTTCTGGTTCCCTTCATTGATCCTTTTGGCGATGTCCTCCGATCCCATTGCTCTCTGTATGTAACGTGTAGCTCACCACAAACGAAGGGCGACCGCGGTGCTGAGGTAGGGAATTGGTTAACGCCAACCCACAGCCACGCGGGCTCGCTTAGGATGTAGAATAGTCGTTCAAGCCAAGTCAGGGTTATAGATTTGAGAGTAGTGTAAGTACTTGCCAGGTCTGGAGTGGAGAGTTGCGGATCGTCAGAGTGCGCAGCCAAGTTCAGGATTGGAGAGTAGTGGATAGTCGGGGTACGTAGCCAGGTTCAGGAAAGGAGAATATCGGATCGTAGGAGTACTTAGCCACGGTCAGGACTGGAGACAGGAGAATGGTCGCTCGTAGCCGGATGAGGAGAGGTGCGGAATCCAAAAGACAAGCAAGTTAGGCAACAAGAGGTTAATCAGCAGGGCAAGGTCACAGGAACTGGAATGCAGCAAGGCACGACGTCACACTAGATTATGCTCAGCAAGGAATGAGAGCAGACTCAAGGTATATAAAGGCAGAGCCTCCAATAGCCAGCCAGGGCGGAACCAGGAAGTAAGGACCGATAGGCTGCTGGTGCACACAGGTGTGCCCTATAATGCAGCCTAATTGGGGATGGGGGCGGTACTGCTCGCGCGCCGACCCACGCGCGTCACGGAGGTCAGGGGGCGGAGCCTGGAGCGCGCCTCACTCCCACGCCGGTTCTGAATGTCCTTAGAGCAAGAGGTGGCGGGAACAATCGCGCGCCGAACCACGCACGTCACAAAGGTCAGGGGGCGGAGCCGAGAGCGAGCGTCACTCCAGCGCTAGTCCTGTCCATCACCAGAGCGGGGGCGGGGCTTGGACCGCGCGTCAGTAGGGAGGCTGGACGAACGCACTCGTCGTGCGTCAGAGCAGGGGGGAGGCCGAATCCACGGATAGGGGATCAGGCCGCGCAAGGTCCGCGCGCGTATTGGGACCACGAGACCGCGCATCCCGAGTGTCCGTCATGGAAGGCTTGTTGAAGTGAGGAGACGGTCTGCGACCGCCAGGATGGCGAATCCTCACACTGTAGTCCCATGGGTCACTGCCCAATACCCAGGCCCCAGGCTGCCAGGAAGGCCCCTGCTTCCTCTGGGAGTCGCATAGTGGCTTTCCTACATTTGTTGATCTCAATCAGACGCAAGGGAAACGCCCATCTGTACCTGACTCCATACTCACTGAGTGCTGCCATTACAGATCATAGTTCCCATCTCCTTACAATAGTTAATCTTGAAAGACCCTGAAAGATCTGAATGCTTGATTCTATATTTCTGAATCCTAAAATTATTCTGTTTTTTTTTGTCTCAAAATAGTGTCGTTTTATCACTATATCTCTGCTCTTTTTTGTATCCTCAAGCTTTGGGCCCAGTGCGCTCTGTCGATCTGTAGCATAGAATCTTGCAGAGATGGGTCAATCACCATAAACAGGCGTTTTAAGTAAAGCTGGAGCTCTTCCTCTGTTACCGCCTCCAGGACGTTTCGAATTCAAAGATTATGTCTCCTCTTCCTATTCCTGAACAGATGACCTACCGCTCGACCTGAATATTAAAAGTGTGATGATTCTTATAAAAGGGTGAAAATGGGGGGGAAATCATATAAACAAAATCCCAAGAAAGGGATCACAGGTCCCCAAGTATATAGCACTCACTAATGTGTATATATATCGGACCTGTTTAGGTCCGGAAATCAAAATATTAGCCATCACAGTAGAGAAATCAAAGATCCCTGATCAGAGGATCTGACACAACAGCTAAAATCTTACTTTAATAAACCGAAGATACACATGAGGTGTGGTTATATATACAGTGAAAAAAAGAATTAAAACTAAGGTGGGAGGGTAGAAAAAAGAAAGGAAGAGAACTTCCTGTAGTAGAGCTCCGGAAAGGTGAAGAAAGCAACAGCAGTGAATAATAAACTGTATGAGTATCAAATCCACAATGTTCAATACAGAAAATGATCCTATGCTATCTCCTATAAAGGGTGTTTGTCCAAAAATATAAATGGGGTATGTCAGGGACGACCGTGATATAGATCAACCCGACCCCCAACTAATTGGATAAAACAATACCCTGGAGCTGGATCCCAAAGAATGTAGATAACGGATAAATCATAGTACTCACTGAAGCTTGATTGAAGAAGTCTGGGTTGGCGTGCAACGGCTCAGCAAACAGCACGAGTAAGGGGGACCCCCAGCCAGGGGAAAACGCCATGCAGTGCTATCGTGGAACTGCCGAAAAATAAGCTAATACTGCTGGATCACTAAGAAATATATTTATTCAATCATCGGAGCATACAAAAATAGCAAGTCCCTCGCGGAGGACCACTCTGACGCGTTTCATGCCCTTACGGCACTTTGTCAAAGAGTGACAAAGTGCCGTAAGGGCATGAAACGCGTCGGAGTGGTCCTCCACGAGGGGCTTGCTATTTTTGTATGCTCCGATGATTGAATAAATATATTTCTTAGTGACCCAGCAGTATAAGCTTATTTTTCGGCAGTTCCACGATAGCAGTGCATGGCGTTTTCCCCCGGCTGGGGGTCCCTCTTACTCGTAAGGTGGGAGGGTCGCTGTGTGATCTAAATAACGTTGTATACAATATAAATAGTCAGCAGCAGGAAATAGGCAAGGAAATCTATATCAAAGCATATATCCAACAGCAAGGTTACTAGTAGTAATCTGTATATTCCGAATAAATATCCGTAATTCAATCATCTAGTGTTCTCAATGTAGTATGTATCCTATAGCCTAGTATAATGGCTAGTATTTATTGTATCAATACAGTATGTGTGACAAAGAGACTAGGCTATCCACAAAGTCCATCATTACCTGATGTAACACCTTGATACCCCAAAAAGTGAAGTTACAGGTATATCGAGTGCACATATACCAATATATATCAATAGGCGGAGTACTTTTCTTAAATATGGAGTTCAGACGTCCCAGTACGAAAAAACTAGGTTGCTTCAAAGACAGCAAAATATCCCAAAATCCATCAACTAAGCATCCAAAATATTCTTCATCCACTACTATATATCCTCAATGCCTTCGGAATACAGCATATTCGTATAAAGGGTTAAATCATATCCATACATAAGCATAATGGCCTTCATCCCTAAGGCATAAGGTTTTTATATAGCCTGTGTGTTAATCACTATCTGGGTAGTCATGTAGTGTGAAGTCAGTGTTAAATGTGACCCATGTGTCTTTAAAGAACTAGGTATGTTTGTTATATAGGTTTCACATAAGATAAAACATAGTGGGTGATAGAAAATCCACCAGTACAGATGATCTACTGTATGTAGATCTACGTATATACTCACTATCATATGTAATACCATATAGTCGTTCCATATAGGTGCTTACAAAGTTACAAAACGGGAAGCAAACTGCAACCATAAGTGCATAATCATAGAGCCATACTGTGTGTGTCATACAGGATCAAAAGGCATTTAGGAACAGTTTTAAATCAAGGTAAACAAGACAATTGAAAGCGGTGATACAAGCTGTTTGCTGACTGTACGGCTCCCGACCTTGAGCACTCGCCTCCGTCACCGTTGTGACATCAATAAAACCTGACACACGTTTCACGTGACTAGCACGTTTTTTCAGGGGAGAAGTATGTATCACTCCCTTAGTGATCATTTAAATACCTTATCAATGTGGGGCCGTGGTTAAGTCCCTGGACCCTTATCAGAGCCTCAACCCTCGGTTGATATCTACCATTCCTTCAGATGGATATCGGTTGCAATACCTTTTAGTACAGGCAGTCCTCGGTTATCCAGCGGAATCCGGTCTGGAAGTAGCGTTGGATAGTGAAACCGTTGTAAAGTGAGTCCCATGTTAATCAGTGGCGGTGAGCGCTGGATAACGCATTCGGGTGTCGAAAAACGGCCCATAGGGTTGCATTGTAAAGCGTTGGATATACCATTCATTGTAAAGTGAAACGTTGGAGAGCGAGGACTTCCTGTATTTTCATTACAAATAATTTACAATTTATTAGCATTATTGCAGAATGGCAGTGTTTCCATCCCCAAACGCAGGACTGAAACGTCAACATTATGTACTGAGCTAAAGTTATTTCTCATTTATACAGTAATTTAGCTGTTAATTTGATTTATTGGTGTACTCTGGTGGTTATTCATGAAACTGTGATAGTACTGATCAGGTAACTCTCGATCACAGAAACTCCCATCCAGGTCAATGGGAGAGATGCTATTCCTATAACATGGTTTCATGGATCATCTTCATTACAAGATTAAGGTCGCGTGGCTTTACCTCTTTGCATGTGTAGCATTCTTTTTCTCATCTTTATTTTTCTCTTTTCCCTTTTCTTCTCTATCTCGCTCATTCTTTTCTCTCCATTATATTTGTCTACCTATCTTCCTCTTTACACCTTTTCTCTTCGCTCCTTTATAGGTTTGGCTCACAGTGTGTTAAATAAATAAATAAAAAAACCCTAGTGACTGTACAGTACATTCCTGCTCTTGTTGTGAAACTGGAAAGGTAAGAACAAGGAAACGCCTTAAACTGCGTGAGCAATAACCTTTGCCACTTAAAAATTCTTACTAACCTAGGAACAGTTCAAGTAGAGCACACACAGCAGCTGCATGTGCTTGTAAGGTAAGTACTAATGTTCTAACTTTAAAGGTTAGTTCTTATGTTCACATAACATGAACATCCTATCTTTGTAGCAGGCTTTGTGTAAGGTCTCCTATTACAAATGGTCACACAGCGTTATAATGGTGGCTTTTAAATCAGTTTCTTGTAGTGCACCCATTAGTGGCATTTTTGTTTTTAACTGGGAATTTCCCAATGTTACCACATTCCAGTAATGTGGCAGGACTGTAAAGCGTGGGGCTGAAGTCTTCGATTCTTTTTTAGGGTTGCTACACGACTTTATTATAATACAATATTGGATGTGTTAAATGAAGAAATGATGCGTCCTCTCCCCTGTTCCTCACTGTTATTGCCTTATGAAGTCACATGCACACATGCCCATTGTTCTCCTTCTCTGGCGTTGCTACTTTTCCTTTTGTATAAGAGCACACAAGCATAATTTCACCCCTCTGTTACATCTGGCTCCGAATAGCAGGGTTAAAGAATGGGGATGTCTCTATGATCCATGCCCACGTAACTTTATCTGTAAATACCAGACACGGGTTATGGTGATTTTTTTTTTACAAAGCAGCCTCAAAGAACATATCACAAATTGTGAACTCCTTGGGAACACTGATAATTGGGCATACTGTATGCAAAAAAAGCATGTATGCCAAACACATTCCTTTTATATTCCATAGGAAGGAGTAGAATCCCTTTATTGCAACATCAGGTACTGTAATAAGATTGCATATTCTTTTATGCTTCCTCCTTATGAGACTAAATAAGACATTCTTAATTATAATTATAATAAAAATCATGGCAGTCTGCACTGTGTTGGTTCTTGGCCAAATATCATAGACACATTCCAAAGCAAAAAGTTGGACTGCTTTATTTCTAATTTTTCCGTCCACAATGCACTGCTGGACTTCCTACGCATGTCGTTTTCTCTAGTGATATAGAATCTGATGAAATTCAAATTATGCTGTGAACAGGTTAAACGAGTGCTGTTTATTGTTGTAAATACTGTATAAAGTGATAGAAAGAAGCGTAGTTCCATTCAATGCATGAAATACGGAGGCATGTCTCGGGACACTTTTCAATATTTAATTATCTTGTATAATATTGCACGGTATACAATATTAATGTAACCTGGTTCAATTAACTTGCAAGCTTTCGGAGAATGCCAGGTCATTCTGCTCATAGAGAATGTCCGGTCCCATGAAAACAGCAGTAGGCAGGATATGGGATACCTCATTTGGACAATTGCTCTTGCAGGGTTCTCTGGCCTTGTGACCACTGCAGCATGAAAGCAAAAGTTAACCCCCCACCCCCAGTGCCCACCTCTGGTTCAATAATGTATCTTTAGAGTTTCGAGCTTCTGTTCTAAGAGAAGGACTTGCCAGTGGGGTCCTTTTCACATCGAAGATGACATGATAGTGGTAATGGAACACTTTATTAAAAGCAGCAATCCCCTCCAAAACCATGGCACTCAAAACTCCAGAGACCCTTCAAATTGCCAAGATATTAACGTTTTTACCGTTGATAGTTCTTGCACGGACACACAAAGATGCAACATCATCTCACAATGACGTCAACGCATTCTATTGACAGCCAGAGTAAGGCTGACCCCAGTGACGATATTGTTTCTCATGGACAAATATTCCTTTAAGTACTGTAGTGATGGGCAAATGTGTCAGCCCGTGATATTTTGGACAACCTTTTCTATTTCCTCGCAAACCCACAAAGGTTCGTTCAAACCTTTTCTTATTCAAAAAAAAACATGTGATAGCATGCAATTCCCCCTTAAGTCATTATTTTGTGCTTTTTTTCAGTGTTTTTTTTGTTTTTACGTTTGTTGAAGTACTTTTATAATTGAGTCACTTTTAAGCAAATTTTCACTTCCGCTTAGCTGAATTTTCGCACAATCAAATAAAAAATATACATATATAGAGTTGACTTTTTTTAGAAGTCAGACAAATTCGTAAAAAGTTGAGCTCCCGAAGAAATGCTGTTTTCGCAGAGCATTCGGGCATTCTACTTGTACGGATATTTCCTAAATGAAATATCTCAGTAATCGGGGGCTCCCCGTAGCCTGGGGGGCTGGGGTTTAGCTTCAGGGGCTCTTTGTTCCAAATATGGTAACAAAAAAAATATTGCTGCTTTAAAGTAATCACCCATACTTTTTATTTTCAATTGTTTGGTCTGGTTTTCATAATGTGCAAAGTAGAAAAAGACGACTGCATACAAGGGATTAACCACTTCCGCGGGACTTTACCGCAATTGTTTGTTTTTTTTGTCTCTCCATAGAGGACTGAATAAACAGCCACAAAATTTCAGGGAGGGGTGGGGGAGGACAAACCTACCCTTTGTCATGTGATAAAAACAGACTCACTGCTCACAGTACTTTTTTATACAACATATACTTCCTCCCCTTTACTTGAATCCGAAAGTAAAATCTTCATGTTCTAATAGAACAACCTCCCTTGGCTTCATGTGCCTTTACTGACACCCGTTTGCAACAAGCTTAACTGTTCCATGTACAGTACCATGAACATATATACATATCCAGCAACTTCATCTAAGCTGGGGTCATTTTAACATATCTTTGTATTATTGTATAAAGTCTAAAACATTTACAAAAATTGGAAAATGGAAGATTGGAAAATGGAAGATAGATGCAAACTTTGGCCAGGTCCCCAGGGTAGGCTGCGTCGCGCGCGCCCATACACCACAGCACAGTCCTCTATGGTGCAGGCCCCACTGGCCGTGTGTGTGGGCGCGCAAAGCGCGATGATGCGTACGCTGGCAGGGAAGACAAGAATTTTGTCTTTCCTTGCCTCAACGCGATCACGTGGTCGCCCGGCAGCCAATCATGGAAGGGCAGATATGCCCCTTCATGGCCCCACCCCCCGCGCATCCCATGGCTCCCAACAGAGCACAGATCGCGGCTTTTATCTGTGCACGCGCTGCCAGGTGCACGTGCAACAGTAACCACTGGGGCCATAGCCTAAGAACCACTTTTAAGCTGCCATGTAGCATTCACTAATATTATAATGCTTGTTTTACCATCCTGATAGTAAACTGAAACAACTGGAGACGTTTATGCTGCTTTTTAGACCATCAGTATCAGTCAAAAGCAATTCATACTCCTATTGATTGCAGGTTTTCATAACCATAACATACTGTATTATGTGTATTTTATCTAAAAGTGACATCATTTGTACTATTGTTGTGCACCCGCTCTCTAAATGAGTCATATTTGCAACTGATATAATGGATATTTGCCACAATTATTTATGTTCATTGTTTAGCAGAAATGTGCTTAGCAAATAGACATAAATCAAACAAGTCACAAACACAAGTGATGTTAGCATTTACTTTTATAAATTAACTTCCTATCCCCCTTATTATTGATTACTTAACTATATTCTCCATAAAATTAATTTACCTATTATGTTATGCTACCAGTGGTACATGCTGCTGCCATTCAATAAAATACCACCTTATAAAATACCACCCAGGACATACTTGAAAACGAGAGGTAACTCTCAATGCATTACTTCCTGGTAAAATATTTTATAAATAAATAAATAAATAATAATTCACAATACTGTACATAAATCAGTTAAACTCTTTACTGGATGTCAAAGGACTTGATTTACTTTTTTTTTTTTTTTACATAAGTACAGTGAGTAAAACTGGTGCAGTCTATAAAAAAAATACACTTTTCTTGATACATAACAATAGTCTAAGAAGATAATTCAATATAGTCCGAAGCAATCGGTCACAGAGTTTACACCGCTCTGCCCCAATCATCTTTTGTTTTCTAATGTTATTGTAAAAAAAAAACGTTGTGATTTGAGATTCAACTTAACGAAGATATCTGTGAGGTTGTAAAAAGGTCTGTGTGCTATACTTTCCAATTTAAACAATACTCGTGTTGGTCCATTCAAAGGTGTCACAAATGATGACAATTCTACCAACCTGCAGGATCGATGCGGCTCCTTAAACTGAGACTTTATGTTGAAACATAATGGGATTCGAGAGGAAATCTGTGGAGGAACATGATCACTGAAGTAGGGCTAACACATTTTGAGATGAGGAAAGAATATGCCGGAAACTCAACAGAAATGTGGCATTTTATAATTGGTGATTAATTCAGTTTTGTAAACATCACCTACATCTAAAGATGTTCAATCTAGGTTTTGCAGCCAGTAGACGTTGATTAGGTTTTGTAGCCAGTAGACTTTGATGAAGAGCTTTAAGCAGCATCTAAGGCAGGGGTGCGCAAACTGGGTGATGCACCCCTTGAGATTCTCTGGGGCGGGGATTGCGTTTAGGGGCCCCGCTCTCTTCTCCAAAGCATTTAAATTAAACACCTGGCCTCTGTTACTCACTTACCTGGTCTCCAGCGGCTACTGGCGACACATCGCCATGGCAACACGGCGTGGGGTCACATGATGTTGTGACATCATAAGACGCCGGAGAACAGGTAAGTTGGGGGGGGGGGGGGGGGGAGAGGGCCCGCGACCAGACAGGTGGATCACAGACTGAAAAGTTTGGGCACCCCTGATTTAAGGCATTGCAATCACATCACCATTTATAACACAGAATAATTCTTATTTTTATCAGAGTTCTCCAGTGTGGAGATAATATATATATTTTACATTTTCTGAAAAAAATTATTTACTGGAATAACAATGTTAAAAAAGGAATATGATCTCTGTAATTAAACCCTTTGGGGCCTATTTACTAAGATTTTATTTCTAAAAAAAAAATGGGTGCGTCAAAATGTCAGTGATAATACAAGTAATACAAACCTTTAAAAAATGTGTATCCTATATGCGAAGACTTCATACATATGACGTCAACTTTCTTGTTTAAAACGATTTGTAATGCAGTCCACATGTTGAAAACCTAAATACAATTTAAATTAAAACATAATTATGTGTACTTTTATTTAGAACTAGTAAATACCAATTATTATTATAAAATATTCATAAAAGCCATACTGTGAAAATAATACTGTTTTTATTTAACCTATACAATGAAACATCTGTTCTGCGTCAGAAAAAAAAGAAAAAAAGGTGATGTGAAATAGCGCTAATGGGAATTTAAACAATTGACCCTACTCTGAGGGTGAGCCCTATGGTAGAAAGGCAGCCTGGTGACAAACTGACAGTACAATCAGAATAGACAGCATATAACAAAAAAGAGATACCGGCGCCTAATGAGTCCAAAAAGATGGAATCCTGGATATCCAGTAGAAATAGTTCCAGTCCCAAGATGATCAACAGTCTCTAAATCTTTGGGTTCTCATCTGAGAACCCAAAGATTTAGAGACTGTTGATCATCTTGGGACTGGAACTATTTCTACTGGATATCCAGGATTCCATCTTATCTGTTCTGCGTCAAATACATTTTTGGGTTGATACATAGCGCTAACACTATTAAGTCTTTTTAGAGTTTCTAATGCCCTTAATTGATTTTGTTGCACACAGAAACATTTTTTTTAGTACATATAATTTACATCTGATTTAAAGTCCATTTCTATGCTTCAAAACAAATGAAAAAAAATCCCTTTAAGGCCTCGCTCAGACAGGGCGCGTTGAGACATGCGCACGTCTGTCGCAAATTTGGGTTGTTCGGTGGGAGTTTTCAAACTAAAAACTCCACCGGCAGCAAAGTGCAGCGTTGTCGCTGCGACGTTCTGCCATCACAACCCAAATTGACATTTTGGGCTACAGTCGCGTGACGCGAGCTGGTTCAGCCAATCAAGGCGAACCAGCTCCGTGACGTGTACGTTATGCCCCCGCCACGTCCCCAAACGCCGCGACCCAACTCCTGCAGTTTGAGCAGAAATCACTGGGCTGCAGGAGCGCGCGGCGGAGGAAAGTATGCGGGCGTAGCGCCCTGTCTGAGCGCAGCCTAATGCTGCTGGCGTAGAAGGTTAGCTTTTGAGGTTGGTACATAGGCACACAGAAGCACAATTGAAATTGCGTTTGACATGTGCAAATGTGCGAAAATAAATATTAAACTGTTGGCTTGGGGTTTCTAGACCAAATTACTCACAATGTAATGCAGGTTGCAATACCTTTTAAGATGGGGGGCCACCTGCTACTTTGACCTTCGATAACACCATAAAGGATTAAACATTAGAATGTGACAAAAAAGGTTCATGTAGCTATGTTGGAGTAAAATTATAAAGTCCAGACATGTTAAGTTATAAACCATTTTTAAAGTCATAATACCGTCCATTTATTATTTTATATTTTTAAAAGGCCCCAACAAAAATGATTTTTAACTAAATGTATAATTACTGGCGGATTGCACAGTGCTTCTGCTCAGATGAAAATAAAGAAACCAAAAGACAATATAAAAAAATGTTTGGTCTTGGACTGGCTTTTTGGGTCAGCATGCAACAGAGGGCAGTCCTGCACCCTGATCATCATGTGAGTATGAAACACACGAGACCAACACACGAGACCAACACACGAGACCAACACACGAGACCAACACACGAGACCAACACACGAGACCAACACACGAGACCAACACACTCCCCATGACACCTACATATAACTATGTCCCCCTACTTCTTAAACCCAATTTGTTCAAATGAATCCGTCTAATCCTGGTGTATTGTTAGATCTCTAATATGGACAATGGAGATTTGGAAAAGCAGAACTGAATTCCAGTCCCATGATGGCAGGCTGGCAATTATCCATCCCCACTGAGTTTCGCAATATGGTCAGAATCACCCCATTAAATCTTCACTATACTTCAGGCTATAATGTGCACATTTTACATCATTCTGGGTCCCTGCGCTCTAAATGCCAACAGTGAATGCGGGATAGGCGCATGTGCATTGTTTGTTAATAAGATTCATAGGAACACCACTTGGCTATAGTTCTCCTTCCTTTCAGGAACTTGATATTGCACGATCTGGCCAGGAAGGGGTTAAGTTTTGGGCGTGGCAGCCAGCGAGAGCTGCTGATTAGAACCAGTACTGCACCTGTAGCCAGCAGCACGCACCCTGCATACATCAGCTGCACCTGAGGCAGCACTGACAGGAACACGGTGAGTCCCAGGGTTAGGTATGGGAGCAGCGTGTGCTGCCTGAAGGAGATGATTATGCGTATGGAGGGTAGCACTGCTTCCAAGTGTCTAACCACAAACCTGCCCCGAGTCTGTGACTTACATCCTGCGGGGGGGGGGGGGGGGGGGGGGAGGAAACATGCGAGCATGTTGTGGCGTTGCAAAGCCATACAAAGCTGGTTGCATGGCTCTTATCAAACCCGTTTTCTGTGCATGTTTGTGTAGTTCTTGTTTTTTTTTAGTTCTTGTCTAGATGGAGATGTTAGGAGCTCTGCAAGCGCGTGTGCCAAAGGAGTTTGTTTTGAGAGCCATGAATACTTGCCAAGACCTTTCAGTGACTGGAGCTGCCTAGGTGTAGCCCTCTTGTCTCTTCTGACCTGGATTTGCTCACGTGGTTGCTCTGTGTGTGAGTTTATTTAGCATACATAAATATAAAGGGGCTGTTTGCATGTGCAAAACTGCCCTGGTTTCAGCCGTGTACGATCTCTCCAGGGAGCCGGCGCAGAACAATACTGCCACTTTTAAGGGGTAGGGAGTTGGATGGAAAAAATAAGAGCCAGACTTTACAATCAGGAATCAAATTGCAGGCAGTGTGTTTTGGGCTGTGCATTAGATTATCACTTCCATCTAGACTAGTATTGTCCAAGCTTTCTATCAAGCCTTTAATAAACCAGAAAAATGTGTCAATGTGGCACCTGCCATTTTGTCTTACTATGGATGCATTAAGGCTGTGTTCATACAGGGGCACACTGAGCGATCGTGTCCGCACACTGAGCGATCGTGTCGCCGCCCCCCCCCCCCCACCCCCCCAAACGCAGCGACCCAACTCCTGCAGTTTGAGTATAGATTGCTGGACTGCAGGAGCGCACAGCAGAGGCGCGTGGACGTAGCAGCCAGCCTGAGCTCTGCCTAAGGCCTCGGACATGGTCAGCGCTTACGCTCGGCACTTAGCCCCTGAAGCCGCAATGAGAGCGGCTTTAGCAGGGGCTCGCTTGCGGAAGCGCCTTAGCTAAATTTAAAATTTTTGCGCTTGCCGGAGCGCAGTGCCGGAGCGCAGTGCCGGTCACGTGAGCGGTTTGCCCAATGAGGGCTAACCAACTCCGTGACGTCACTGGCCCGCCCCCGGACGGCGCGTAGTCTAAGGCCAGGGAAAGCACCCGCTTTCCCTCAGCCTCCGCGCGCCTCAGCACGCAATTAGTAACCATGGACGCAGCCTAAGGCACGTGGCTTTACATCTGACCGTTTTTTTGGGGGGTGGAGGGGGGCGCTGATGTCTGTTTACCTTCCAGGCAGTCCACTTTATTGCCTCCCTTGGGCCGAGTTCAGGGTGGCTGCTACGGATGCGAGCGTCCGTGCGCGCCTCCCCCGCGTGCTCCTGCAGCCCAGCGATCTGTGTTCAGGCTTCAGGAGTCGGGTTGTTGTGTTTGGGGGTGGGGCGAATGTGTCACGGAGCTAGTTCGCTGAACCAGCTCACGTGATGCGACTACAGCCCCAAATATCATTTCTGGTTGTAGCGCCAAAATGTAGCTGCGTCAACGGTGCACTTTTGGCGCCGGTGGAGTTTTCAGTTTGAACACTCCCACTGATCAACCTGAAATCCGACAGACGGGCGCACGGTAGCACGGCCGTCGCGTAGCAGCCACCCGGAACAGGCCTTATTTAGCTGACAATGATTTTGTCCCAGATTACTAGGCATGTTTGGGTTCTGGTAAACAAAGTCTCTGATTTATTCTGTTGGGTTAAAGCTGAACAAGTGTTATACAGTATACTTGGCCCTCCAGGTAAATAGTCTCGACTTTTTTTTTTTTTTTTTGGACTGTATTGTAGCTTTCATGTGAAGAGGGGAAGTATATATATATATATATATATATATATATATATATATATATATATATATATATATATATATATATATATATAATTATTATTAATGTTTCCTTTTAAAGGAAATCTAAACAAGCAATGTAGCGTCTCTCAGTGTGAAAATATGTTGGTGGAATAATTGCGCTGCTTTCTGGACCCAGTGCATTTGATGGTTTGCAGCTCACTTGGCTGATAAAGTGTTGTGTTAATGTTTGGGATGTTAGAAAATTTGTATTAAGGAAATTACTGTAACTCTGCTACCTTACACTTCATTGTGAACTGTCACATAACCCTCCAATTTTACCATTTAGTAAGTGCTGTACTAGTTTCTGACAGTGGCTGAAGCTTGTTAAATAAATCAATCTCCCAGCTGCTCTTATCTGCATATCAGCTGGATTGGGGGCCTTTAAGACCCCTTCTATTTCAGTATAAGGATGTACACTTTAGGGGGAGGAAGAGAGGGTTGTTTTTGCATGAGTTAAATTGGATATTTTTGTGTCTCCAGAGGGGTAACTTGCCTGGCAACTCCTCTATGCAGGCATACCCCGCATTAACGTACGCAATGGGATCGGAGCATGTATGTAAAGCGAAAATGTACTTAAAGTGAAGCACTGCCTTTTTTCCACTTATCGATGCATGTACTGTACTTCCATCATATACGTGCATAACTGATGTAAAAAACACATTTGTAACAGGCTCTATAGTCTCCCCGCCTGCGCACAGTTTTGGTACAGGTAGGGAGCTGGTATTGCTGTTCAGGACGTGCTGACAGGCGCATGCGCGAGCTGCTGTTTGCCTATTGGGTGATATGTCCTTACTCGTGAGTGTCCTTAAACCGGGGTATGCCTGTATAACCAGTGACATGGCAAAAAAAAGTGTACAGGAGGGCCCCGGATATACGGCGGGTTCCGTTCCAGGGGCCTGCCGTATAGTGAAAATCACCGGAAAGCGGATCCGGCGGTTTTCAGGTGTTTGCTTGCACAAATCGGCATTTTTGCATTATGCGCGACCTATGGTCTACGCATGCGCGATTTAAGATCCAAGATGGTGGCCCCCTTCTCGGTGCCGCCGAGAAGCGGGCCCTGCTGTACCTATTTTTATGCTCAGAGTGCTGTCTGGTCTGAATGTGTGAGTCTCTATATACCTCTCCCTCATCACCATTTCATAAGGATAGCTGTGTAACGTAACAAGACAATGGTGTCTTATTTTAATGTAGGTTATGCTTGCCTTTTTGAATATATTTTCTCTTCATGCAGTTTGACTACTAAAGCAAAAAAGGGTGAAATATTTGTGTGCAAACCTACACTATGGACTTTGGACCTACACCAAACTCTGGGGCAGGTAAGATCTGTTGGTCTCAAGAGCATTTGGATTGTGTGCAAGTCTTCATGTGTAACCCCAAATCGCCTATTTCTGTGTACTTGGATGCATGCACTGTACTGCAATCGTCATATACTGTACGTGCATAACTGATGTAAATAACGCATTTATAACAGGCTCTATAGTCTCCCCGCTTGTGCAAGCTTCGGTACAGGTAGGTAGCCGGTATTGCTGTTCAGGGCGTGCTGACAGGCGCATGCGCGAGCTGCCGTTTGCCTAATGGGCGATATGTCCTTACTCGTGAGTGTCCTTAAACAGGGGTATGCCTGTACTGTGCAAAACTAAATATAGATTAAGAAAAAAATGTTTAAAAAAAATCCGGGTTGCTTCAGTTTTACTGAAATGCAACCTTGGCCTGCTTTATGACACAAACGGATCATCCTAAATGCCACTTGGATTCCCCTTCTGGGTGCAAAAGCTCCAGCTCTGAATTGTTGCAGCCCTCTCTCTGAGTGTAACAATGTCCTGGCAACTTGACATTGTGATGTGACTTAGGGTCCTGTTCTCATTTAATACATATTAATATAATGTATTTCAAATAGGAGAGGCTAGCTAAATTAGATTTCTTTACATTAGAAAAGAGGCGATATGATAACTAAACATGAGAAGGATGTTGGTCCAGGGAGAAATCAGATTGACAATTGTTGGGAGTCGGGAAGGAATTTATTTTTCCCCTTAAGAGATCATTGGATAATGTGTCACTGGGATTTTTGTTTGCCTTCCTCTGTATTAATATACTGTAAGTACCGATATAGTATTAAGTACCAGTCTAAATTTAGCATAGGTTGAACTTGATGTACGCATGTCTTTTTCCAATCTCATCTGCTATGTAACTAGGACTAATTGTAGTAAAGTGTAAATGTAATACCATAAACTGTTATAAAAAACGAATGTTCTTATTAGGAATTTCATATATAATTATTTTTTTAGGGGGGTGGGGGGCGAGTAACTGTGTCCCTCAACACTCTAACAGTGTGTCTGAGATCGGATGCATTGCAAATTCTCCTGTATTTGGTACAGTCTTCAAATTACTTGTCAATTACAGGGAACACTTTAGGAATGCCTAGGAACCCAATGTTGAAAAACACTGTCCTAAATAGTATGGAGTTAAAGCTGCAGTTCAAGCTTTCGTGGGTGGTGGTGTGTGGTTTTGTTTTTTATTTTATTTTTTATTTTTTATATATAAACCTTCAATAGTTTCATGTGGGCAATCTCTACTTGCCTAAAGAACTGCATAGCTGCCGGTCAATTCGTTCTCCGTCTATTGATCGGCGAAGTTTGGCGACATCTTTAGATATGGGAAATGTAAATGGTTGCTTTAGGAACAAACATGCTTGTTAAAATAGAATACAAGAAAAATGGTCTTTCAAAGTTGTGTTTTGTTTTTTTTAACAGACAATGCTGAAAGTATTTTTTCTTGCTACAGAACTGATTTATTAAAAAAAACACATGCAGGATATTGCTTGAACTGCAGCTTTAAGTGGTCTTCTGGCTGGTAAGGTAAAAGTCCCTCTTACTGTAAATTGTTAAGATATTTGCCAAAATGAATATGTG
Organism: Ascaphus truei; assembly: GCF_040206685.1. NCBI lineage: Eukaryota > Metazoa > Chordata > Amphibia > Anura > Ascaphidae > Ascaphus > Ascaphus truei. Next base: position 337,528,058 of record NC_134485.1, on the reverse strand, counting down.
GGTTTTTTTCTTCCCCTGGGCTGTTTCATAGTTGTGACGTCTATTTTGTTTCCTGTTTTGAAGTACTTACTCCACCTCCCATGAAGGAAACCACCAACTCCTCATCTGATATGGAAGGCTTTGATATTGCGGTCATTGCAGGTAATAACAAATCGCATGTTAAGGTGTTTTGACATAGCGCATTGCACAAAGTGTTTGACTCAGTACATTGATTTCCTTTTATTTATTTATAAAAAAAATTTAATACACCCAACGCCTTTCTCTTTTAGGGGTAATTTCTGCTGTTTTCATAACTCTATTAATTGTCCTGGTGGTGATAACAGTCTACCTATACAAACACAAAGGCAGCTACCGTACCAACGAAAATCCAGATGAGGAGGCAAGCAAATCGTTACAGATGGAGAACAGTGCCTCCTGCCAGGAAAAGCAGGAATATTACTTGTAATATGCGGAAGCTGTGGTGACTGATCCAGGACGGGTCATGGACTTCTATTTATTTGTATTTTTTTTTTTTTGAGGGAGGTTCTCGGTAGACTACGGCCAACGTGGTCAAAGATTTGATGCAACGAGCTGGAGTGAACCAGGAAAGGCTATACTGTACTGTATGTTGTAAATATGTCTGCCTCTCTTCAGAATTGTTGGGGCTGCTACAATTTCTTAACTTTAATAGAGAAGAGGTCAATGCTAAAAATCTATTTTATGACACTGCACTGCAACCAAGCTTTTTCTTTAGAGTATTGTTCAAGTAACTTCTTTCAACTGCAAACTATACATATACATTCCTGATTTGGGATTTTAAATTGTTTACCACAAAAAAGTGCAGATACCAAGTGCTCCAATGGGTGGAGGGTCTTCTCTTGATGTACTGTTTCCCATTTTGCTGCATGGATATGACATGCTACGCGTAGGATGGCTTTGCTCCTCGCTTGTGCCACTTGTGTGACAGTACTAGGTACAATTAATATCTTGTCAGGTTTGGTAGGGCTTTAGAGCACACTAATCATTGGCTTCTAAAACATTGCAGGTGTCTTTAATTGTAATGTAGTGCTACTGTACATCAGTTGTGCAGTGCACATATTTGGTGACTGTTGCATAGCTCATGCAGAGTGCATAGTAATAAGGGGATTGAGGCATTCTGAGGGAACCACCTTTGTCAGTTATAAATAAAGTTGTTTTTTAAATTAATGTGGCAATAACCTTCTTTTTTTTTTTAGCCTTTTAAAATATTTTTGGCTAATACAAAATCCTTAAACAATATAAACCGGTTGAGGACAGCTGGATCCAATCCGTTGATGTAATGCCATACTTTACGAAGGTATGTTCATCTTTCGTTTCTTCACCAAAGTAGAAGGGCCATGACATTAATCTTGGTTATTCCTGTTTAAGTATGGTGTTATTAAATACCAAAACTTCTGCTGGTTAACATTAATATAATTGTCTGCTCTGCAATACTCTAGTGCACTCTGTGCTTTAAAATAAAGCTAACCTTTGTGTTCCATGCCTGTACCTACCTCAAACATAGAAGGCATGAGCAGCCCTGGAAGTGAGAACCTGATCTAAGAACTCTTCAATATAGGGAATAGAAGCATGCCAATGAAAGCTGGACTTTAGACAAGTATTAAATTACATGAAAGTTTATAATAAAAAAAAAAGTTTCATACATTCCATAAAGTTCTGTCATGGTGAACCCCGCTTCAGCTAAATAATAAGTGTGGAGGGGTAAGGTGCTAGTGGGTGACGTAGTAGGTAAACGGCAAAGAAGCAAGAACCCACTGATGGCACTTGATACCCCCAGTAAAGTAATATGATAATATTAAAAATAATCTTTAATGCCAAACTGATTAAAATGATGAGTGTTTAAAATACAACAAATGACACACTCATCCTAGGGTTAATATATATGTGTATGTGACACTCCGGGTTAACGTAATAGAGGAACAATTTGAGGTGTATTAGATCAAACGTTCCCAGAGAACTGATATGCAGTATTCCCTAAATGTGGTGGTTGGGTATAGGCAAAGGGTGGGGAGGGGCTGCAAAAAACCTGTCTTGGGTATCAGACAAGTACCAAGGTGATGTGTGGGTGGATAATATGAGGCAGATAGTGATGCCTCTGTATAAGGCAATAGATCTATGCACAATTGTCTGTGTGCTCTCACCTTACATGTACTGTACTGCTCCAGTAATAGGTAATAAATCGTACATACCACTTATTATTTTCCCATATATAGTCACCTATAAACAGCTAATACACTCCTGATGCTAAAGAGCTAGCTATCATACACAGAGCATAAGTACAGTGGCTAATAAATCCCTATAGACGGTGTGGCTGTAAGTATGCCTGTGCACATATTCATGAATGTGCTGCCACAGTCAGGGATGCTAATACCACTAAATCAAACTGTGTATCGGGAGAAAGAGCCAGCCCTACCCTCACCATGAGCTGCCGTGTCACCACATAAACTCCTGCCCAGTATCGAAGGGAGTACACGCGCTCAGTCTGACAGCTAATTGCTCTGCAACTTGGAAGGCTGCCACGTCAATACTGACTGCGCACGTGACGGATGCCGACGCGCACATTTCGCGATTGAAACGCTTTCTCAAGGCTTGGTATGTGGGGGCATTCCATATGCTGATCTTGGCACCATATGCTGATCTTGGCAATGAGGAATGTTGTGAATAACTTGAACATTAAAAAAAAAAAGTGTGTGTGTTGCCCCTTACAGTACCTCCAGTGATGGGTGGGGGAGAGCAGCCAGGTTCTATGGAGCCGCTGGAGCTCTGCAGCTGGCCCGGTTTGTGTGTGGGGGCCGCCATCTTGGTGATTGCGCAGGTGCAATCGAAGGTGCGGCCGCCATACTACGTGGCTCTGCAAGGGACTGCTTAGTTGCCATCAAGTTCAACCTATGCTAAATTTAGACAACAGATACTTTATCCTATATCTATACTTGCTTATTAATCCAGAGGAAGGCAAACAAAAAACCCAAGTGATATCATTAGATGATATATCTCATAAGGGGAAAAATAAATTCCTTCCTGACTCCAAGAATTGGCAATCGGATTAATCCCTGGAGCAACATCCTTCTCATGTTTACTTATTTGGTATATCCCTGTATATTTTTCCTTTCTAAAAAGATGTCCAACTTTTTTTTTTTTTAACAAATCTATTGTATCTGCCATCAGTCTCCATGGGTAATGAATTCCATATTTTAACTGTCCTTACTGTAAAGAACCCTTTCCTTTGTTGCTGGTGAAGTCTCCTTTCCGCCAACCTTAAGGGATGGCCCAGAGTCCTTTATACTGCCCGTGGGATGAATAGTCCTTTTTGAAAGCTCCTTGTATTGTCCCTGAATATATTTGTATTGCATTATTGTACATGTCCCAGGAGAGGAGTGCAGGAAAGATAGTTTGGTGCGAAGAGAGCTGCGCGCCAGTGGAGCAGAGTAGGTAATGTGCAGTGCTTCCCTGGACTAGGCCTAGTGTTGCCAGTAGGCCCTGAGCCCCTTCTACTGTGTGCTGCGGGGAAGGCCCCCAGATAGGGATGCTTCCCCTTGGCGCACAGTAGCAGTACTACACTGGTGACCGGACAGACGCCATGTGATCTGGGACCAGACACGGGCCACACCATAGTCTTTACGGGAGACACTCCTGCTGGAGCTCCCCCACCAGGCGGATCAACACCGTAAGGCGAGGGTATTTTGCAGACCCCGCGTTGTCGGATCACGTTGCGGCCCTGCTAATCCCGGATCCCCATCATACTATGGTTGTAGCCAGGTAGGTACCTACCGTGCACCATCAACACAAGGGGGGGAGGGGTAATGCTACCTCACATTTGCGTGAGCCTGCTCTGTGGCTATCGGGTGGCAGGTGCCCAGTGCACCCTCAGTACTTTGGGGGACTTACTCTTGGTGTGGAGCATTGTTATCGTTATGTCAATTGTTTTTTCCTACTGTAATTGGTTCCTGGGAGGGGTTATCCCTCATCAGGTGGAGGCGCTGTACTGAAAGGGCGAGGGCCCACCCCAGGCTCCCAGTGGCAGAAGATTAGGCCTCCTGTCAGCCAAACGAGTAATTGGCATGCGTAGTTCCCTTAGTCATAGGGAAGTGTCCGTCCTACTCAAGTCTTAAATGGGCAAGCCAGTACAACCAACCTCACACTTGAGACCCACAAGGTCCAAACAGTCAGTGAGTGGGTTCACTGGCTTAGCATCTCATCACAGGCTATGTTTAAAACCAAGCATTGGCTTAAGGGTTCCATGCAATAATGGACTTAAGACAAAAGGTGGCACTGTGAATTTGCATGTAATTTCTCAGAATCCCTTGCAGCAGTGGAAGTACTGTATGCTAGGTGATAATGGCGAAAAGCAGGGTTACAGACCTGTGAGCACATTCAAATGTGTTAGACAAGTAATATTTTTTATATCAGATATATACACGTACGTGTGTCTTAAGATTAACTTGTAAAGTGATAGATTTTGGGCATATACAACAATAATTGTAAACTATTGCCAATGTTGCAATAAAGAAATGTATCTGTTTGCTCCATATATGAACGCAGCCTTTCACAGTATACAGCTGAGCGAGGACTTACCTCGGCATCTGCAGTTCTCTCGCGGCTGCATCCACGTATGGCTTTCAATTTGAGCGCAGAGGAGGGTCACATAACATCTACTGCACAATGCAATAGAATGGAATTTTGTTTATAGAGTCGTGTGTTTATAGTGTCAGATTCCTCACACCAACCCTGTGGTGTAGCAGCTAGAGAATTCCTACTAGCATGTGAAGGGTCATGGGTTCGATTCCTGCATGGTATAATTTATACATTTTATTTTTAGCGGCTCGCGCTGTAACGGGATGAGCTGTAATTCCATATTGTAGCTTTCTTTTCTATGTGAGCTTGCTCAGCAGTCTCCAACATTTTGCCTTAAGAGGACTGACAAACAAATTGGAGCACCGGTCCATACAATAAGAGGCTGCCATTTTAAACCTGCTACCGTATGTATAAATACATTGTAACCCAATAGCTTTACACTCACTCAACCCCCCCACCTCCTCAATCACCTCCTCATTCACTCCTTCCTCTTCTACACTAAGAATCTTACCTGGGGGGAGGAGGGCTGCTTGATTTGGTACTGATGGTGTTGGAAGCTGCAGTGCAGAGCACGGATGGCCACGTGGACAGAAGTTCAGCCCAACTCTGATGCCAACCGAGGTAAATAGGAAGGCATATGACAGCTATCCTCTGCGGACCACTTAAAAGTCTGTGGTGTTGCTAGGAGACCACTGATCTAACCCAGGGGCGCGCAAACTTTTTGCTGCCCTCCTCTCTTCCCCCCTCGGTGCCTGCTGTCCTTCTTGGTGCGCCCCCCTTCTTACGTGACCCATGGTGTCGTTTGACGTCACGTTACCGTGGCAATCGTGATGTCACATGACCCCGCGGTGTCAAATGATGCCATGGTAATGTGTCCTGGAGCCGGCTGAAACTCGGTAAGTAGAGGCCTTGGGCGGTCCCCTGGCATTTAATTGCCTGTGCGAAGAGCATGGGACCTCTGCAACTGCGTGCGCCCCCCAGTTTGCGCACCGCTACTCTAACCCATCTATTAGTTTCACAATGATTTGGAAAAGACTTTTAAAAATTTGGATTTTTAAATGTGACCATGTTTCATTGAGCTGTTTGTTCCCCTATAAATAGATGTGGCAATAGGCTCTGTATACGGTATATACAAAATTAGACCGAAGACACAAAATTGCATCAATTCAAATACATGGTTATGGGATAGAAGACAAATTGGGCTTAATTGTGTTAACTAAGCAGTTTCTGTTTTTTATTTTGTAAGTGTAGGATATTTATCATAGATGCCCTGCTGCAAAACTAGAAAAGTAATAACTTTAATAAAGATTCATCACGGTGTCTAAAAATACCTAGACAACACATTTTATTTTCATGTAATACGGCTGCCATAAGCTTTATACTTATTTACTTTTGAAAGGATAAAAAAAGGTCAATTTTAATATAGATATCACTTGTATATTAAAATAAAACAAGCTGAGATTTTCCCAATGTTTGTGGCATCGGTTATATCAAAGTTTTCAGCCTGATCACAACTTTACAAATTGTGCGTGTATAAGCCTGTCACGGGAGACCAGGACTTTTAGCACTTATATACCGGGATCATTCATTAGGCAATACAAGGTAGTTACAAAAAAGACACAGCGCACAACGCTCATAGTGCAATTACAAAATTATATTAACATGAACAAATTATTGGGTGAGTATTGTGCGTACATCAGTGCAGTTAAAACAAGCAGTTTCGGGATATGTTACCCAACGCCTCAAATGACTGGAACAGATGTCCTCACAGGGGTAGAATTGCTGATGGCTCTGCGGCAGGATTTCAGTAGGGCAGATGGAAAGCCTCTGTGCGTCCTTGCTCCCCAGAGCATTAGTTGAACGGGAGCTGCTGGCCCATACAGTGTTTGTTCTGAGCTGAACACCAGCTGATTACTCTCACTCCTCTCCGTGTGCAGCACTTCCTAGTGGATGACGTCACCGCTGGGAGTCGCCGATTTCACCGTTCAGTCTATCAGCTCGCGCAGTAAAGTACTAGTTGAAAGGTAGAGCTGTTAGCAAGAATGTCCTACGCGTTTCGAAAACCGCAGTTTTCTTCATCAGGGACTGTATGGGCCAGCAGCTCCCGTTCAACTAATGCTCTGGGGAGCAAGGACGCACAGAGGCTTTCCATCTGCCCTACTGAAATCCTGCCGCAGAGCCATCAGCAATTCTACCCCTGTGAGGACATCTGTTCCAGTCATTTGAGGCGTTGGGTAACATATCCCGAAACTGCTTGTTTTAACTGCACTGATGTACGCACAATACTCACCCAATAATTTGTTCATGTTAATATAATTTTGTAATTGCACTATGAGTGTTGTGCGCTGTGTCTTTTTTGTATTTATCTGTTAGCTCCAGGGGGTTCCTGAGCCCCCCCTTCCATCACAGCTGCAGACGCTCTGATCAAGGTCACGTAATTAATCATTTAATTACTTTATCACTATATCTCACGTTTATTTATTAGCTGCGCACTTTAATCTCTTGTTCACAATACAAGGTAGTGGAATAAAATTAGGTCTATTCGGGTAAACCCACGTACACAATGAATATACAAAATACAGAGGAAACACACACTTACTGGGGGCCTGGGGGTGAAAACTAGGCTCAAATAGGTGCAGGGCGCCTGCTTCGAAAGGTTTACCCTGATCGGGAAATCCCTCCCGGCTTCCTAGTCCTCATTTCGGCTAGAACTCCTAGCCGCGACCGCTACGATCTGAAACGAGAACTTGGACTTCGCCCCTGACTTAGCCTCAATTAGGCAGGCTTCCTTAGCTCCAAAAATGAAGCCGGTTGCTCTGCTATTTGCAACAGAGCAACTTTGAAAAGCCAGCCTTTGCATCACCAGCCAAAGACACAGGATCACCCGGCTCTCTGACTGGGCCATCTCCTTACATACCTTCCACTGTTCTATCTTCAGCATGGAAGTAGGAGGAGCGACCAATCGGAGCGTGGGAATTCCCTCCCACTAGCCAAAAGGAATAGGGGCTCGTCCTTTGGCTGACATCAGAAGAGGAGGCGTGCCAAGTCAGCTTGAAAACCGGGTGGGCAGGAAATATGAATTAGCCAATGGGAAATGCACCTACGAGCTGTATTTCTCCCGGCTAACTCATTGCAACCCGCTGGGTAGGCTCTGGCAGACTCAAAAGGTGTCCCCACAACGTATTCTTTGGACTGGCAATTCGCCCTTCCTCACCTACCAAATGTTTTTTGTCACCTTTGGTGCCGGGATAGGAGGGAGAATGTCCAATGTGGATTCTCCCTCCTTTGAACTCCGGTGTCTGTCCAGACGTCCCGGCACCATTGTGGATGCCCCGGGCTAACTGAATAGACATTTATAGTAAATGCGCAAAACATGATGATAAAACATTTTAATACATAGTATAACATGGGGAGACCCATACCTGTGAGGGAAATTAGTCTGGGATATCTGGGCTCGAAAACCAGGAGTCTGGGGGACATTGGGAAGGCCCGGTGTAATTCAACAAGTGTACCGGCAAATCATGCCTGCATGCCGGGGAGAATTAGGGGACTACCGGTATCTTTGGCCGAACTCCTGCAAACAAAACAACTGCATTTCTACCCAAATATCGCACCTAAAACTTACTCAGGAAGTTTCATGAATCTATGGCACAGGGAACATGAAAAGTGGAAAAGCGGGGGACACTTTAACTTTTGCATGTTAGCACCGTAAGACAGGGGCCATGTAATATAAGTAGCTGCCAGGGACCCACGGTTTTCGGGGGTAACCAGATAGGCTTAACCTTAATTGTACAGTATAGCCTGGCTACCCCTTACCGTCACAACGTACATATAAATTAGCATTGCGTGTCGTTGGCCTCCAATGCTAGTGAGTGGAGTCTTTCCCATTGTTTAAAACACTCTAAAGCCAATGTAAAAGAACGGGGTTAATGCATAGATTTTATTCCTCAAAGCTAGAAATATTCCAGAGAGAAATTATATTGTTTTAGAGCATTAAATGTTACATGGATAAAGTACTCTTATATGGTTTTAATGCTGTAGAAAAGGAGAGCAATTCAATCTCTGTGGCGTTCACCTGGCTTGTACAATGAAATATGAGTGTAACCTATGAATTAATGCTGTGCTTATGCAGTGATCTATACTGCCAAGTTCTTTTAAACACATGCACTGCTAATGTGGTTTGTACCAGTTACTGGTTGTTTCTTCAATGTATTGAAAAGGGCAATTAATTCCATACTGAAAACACCTCCAAATGAAATTGTCTCATCTTATATGGCGCACAGTTTCACACGCGTTGAACCAAGGCATAAGGTAAATTACTTGGTGAGGTTCCCTCCTGCGGCTTCAAATCCTCCCATGATCAATACATAGAGCAGGGGAGCACAATCCTTTTTTTTTTTTTTTCCCTGCCCCCCCCTGCTGGTTGTCCTGCTCTCTGCTCGCCCCCCTCCTTATTTCCTCCTTACCGTGGTTCTCGACGTCATGTTGCCATAGCAACGCGATGTCACATGACCGCGGTGCCATGGCGACGCGTCTCCAGACGCCGACTGAACCACGGTAAGTAAGGTTTACAGAGGCCTTCGCCGCTTCCCCGGTGCTTAATTTAAGTGCCTTCGGGAAGCGCGCGGGGCCTCTGTAAACCCTGCGCCCCACGCAGTTAATCTTGCGCCCCCCAGTTTGCGCACCGCTGACTTGGAGAACAAAAACAAGGAGTGCAATGAAGGGACTGGTAAATGTAAAAGTCGTTTATATAGAGAAGTAGCAAAATATTAAAAACTCACATCACGTATAGGATACTTAGGCACACCCGCTGTAAACATCACAACAAAACGCAGTGCCTGACTGGTAACGGTCTGACCTCATAGCAAGGAAAGGCCCGCAGACGAGCACAGCAGCTGAGTAAGGCATAGGGTCCTTGCTAAACGGCAGCCAAATGGAGGCACCAGTGGTGACGTAGCAGAGGGAGGGTGAGACGGCCTCTACACGTTTCATCAGGGGGAGTGTCATTTTATCTGCATGATGTACTATCATTCATAAAATGATGCCTTGCCACCATGCTAATCAATTATAAGAGCCTCTTGCTGTGCTTGTATTAAAACCAGATACCAGCAGGGAGCTTTCTGGCTCAAGAACCCTTCATCCTGTTTTTAGCACTTATCCACATATTGTATTGGACTTGCCTGAATTGTGAAGTATTTCCCGTGATGCGGTGCATACCAGTCAAGAACATGGGTTGTTGCAGAATTTCAAAGTGGAAACTGCATTTGCCCAAAGCAAGGAAATAAAACCGCAGGAACGAGGCTGCACATCGCTGTTGTATTCTTGCCTGCCACATTTGCAGTTACATATTCATACTAAAGGTACTTTTAAAATGACAAATCTCTCCCAAGTTTGAAGTATACAAAGCACCAGAGCTTGAAATTACCTAGTGATGGTTTTTTACTGTCTCTACTTAAAATCATATGCAGCTTGAAATAAATTACTTGAGTGCTAGATATTTTATCGGCTGGAAACTTTAGCAGCACATTTAGTGATTTGATGTCCATCAATCTCATCCAGGTAACTAGGAAAGCGCAGTACAGGAGATGAATGAATTTTACAAAATTAATAATTCGTGTAAGGGCCCCATGTAGGGACTTAAAGCAGCAATACATTAAAAATCCGATGTGATTTTATTTTATTTTTTTAAATAAACCAGTTGTGTAATATGAAATAATACTGCATTTTTGTCTCCCCTGATTATTAATGTATTAAGATTTCTTAAATTGATATAGCAACCAATTAACAAAGCACAGCACTTCCTCTTTTGAAATAGGCAGCCATACTGTGAGCCCGGGAAAGCAAAATCTTCGCCGATCTGAACACGCATCTGTCGGCAGGTTGGGTAATTTAATGTCTTTCAAAAAGGTAGGCAAATGCTGCATCTAATTAAAAAAAAATAATGCAAACTGTATTGCGACTTGAACTCATGTTTGTGTATTCATAACCAGTACCTTAACCGTATTGTGCCACTCCCCTCCCTGTTACTTTGGTGCTGATAGACAAGCTCAATTTTGGACTACATTTATTTCGGGGGTGATCAGTATCGTCGTACATTAAAGTAGGTGAATGGTTTAAAAAGTAAGTAGATACAATATTTCCAAATGTTACTCAGGATAAAAAGTTGAGTATTGTAGTGATTTTAAATCATGGCAAATCTTAAAGCTGCAGTTCAGTCTTTTTTCTTTTCTTTTTTTTTTTTTAAATGTATTTTTTTACTTCAATTGTTTCATGTGTGCAATCTCTAATTACCTAAAGAACTGTACAGCTGCAGGTCAATTCATTCTCCATGTATTGATAGGCGAAATTTGGTGACATAATTAGTGAAGGTATCTGTTTTTCTTCTGCTTCTGTCTCTCAATGGAAGCTCATGAATATTCATGAGCACTCCTGCACTGACATGTGCAAGAGGGAGGGCAGGGCTGACAAAGGGGTGTGCCAGGGCTTGTGACAGGACATGAAGGGGCAGTGCCTTACAAATGGCTGTTAAAATAGAATACAAGAAAATTGGTCTTTCAAAGTTGTTTTTTTTTAAACAGAAAATGCTAAAAGTATTTTTTCTTACTACAGAACTGATTTATTAAAAAAAACACACATGCAGGATATTGACTGAACTGCAGCTTTAAATTGTTGGCAGCCACTGTTCTACTGCCCCCTGCAGCCAGCTTATATTAACAGCTAAATAACTGCAAAAGTAAACAAGGATAATAAAAACTTTACATATTAGAATATTACCCCTAAAAAATGTATTGAGAAAAAAAGACATGAAATCCTAATAATAAATGGAAAAAATCGGAATTTAAATGTCTAAATATGATTTCTGAACTTATATAGTTAAATAGGGGTTGATACGTAGTATATAAGGTTGAAAAAAAAAGTCATGTCCATGAAGTTCAACCTATGTTAAATTTAGACGACCGATACTTCTATATTTGTGTTTTACAGTATATTGATCCAGAGGAAGACAAACAAAAAACCCTAATGAAACATGTATGTATATCTTTATTTATATGGCACCTTCAGCTGTACGCAGGGTTGCCACCTTCGACTGAAGGCCAACCTGGAGATTTATTTATTTTTTAAATATAGCACATACCTTTGGCAACTTCCCCCTGCAACTCAGTTCAATATGGCTGCCCGGCGTCAAATAACAGTGGGACTCTACGTGACGTTACGCGGCGTCAAGTTGCCGTGTCACCGCATGACGTCACGTAGCGTCCTATTGTCATGGTAACATGCTGTTACGTCACGTGGCATTGCTGTTGGCATGGCAACGCAGCGCCATTTGACGCCGCACAGCCATATTGCCAGTAGTTGCAGGGGGAGATGCCGGAAGACATTGTCGCCGCCTTCCCAGGTTGCCACCACCTGGAGTAGAAAAAATTAACAGTGTAGGAGCTCAAAAGAGTGTAGACAAAGGTGCCAAGCAGGGCAAAGTCAATATGAAAGCATTTAAATGGAGTTGACACCGGGTATATAAAGTCGGGTAGGACTGTGATAAGGAGCAAGGTAAGTGACTAATAACGCAAGAGAGGGCTGTTAACGGGAGAATGGAAAGGTACTCACTCAATCCCTGACCCTGGCTGGCCGCCCGGTGTGGAGTCCACGCGACTCACAAGATCACCGCTCTGCTTTCCTCCTTCCAGCTCCAGTCCTGCATAGATGCGTCTCCCTCTGTGTTTGCGGCTGCTTCCGCTTCCGGTGGTGAACACTGATCCTCGCAGCAGTGACTGAGAAGGTAAAGGATTCGTGGTCCATCCGCTCCAGAGAAAATAAGGTAAGAACTCACCAGCAAAAAGGGGTTAAAAACTAATTTATTGGGCTACATAAAAACAAAAAATAGACAGTGACAAACTCTCCCACGCGTTTCACGCCCACTATGGCGCTTTCTCAAGGAGTACTGGGTAAGGGGAGGTCCTGGGTATTTAACATACTCCCCGTCATGCAAAACAGCTGATGTAAATAAACACTTGTAAATAAACACTGATGTAAATAAACACATAGTGGGCGTGAAACGCGTGGGAGAGTTTGTCACTGTCTATTTTTTGTTTTTATGTAGCCCAATAAATTAGTTTTTAACCCCATTTTGCTGGTGAGTTCTTACCTTATTTTCTCTGGAGCGGATGGACCACGAATCCTTTACCTTCTCAGTCACTGCTGCGAGGATCAGTGTTCACCACCGGAAGCGGAAGCAGCCGCAAACACAGAGGGAGACGCATCTATGCAGGACTGGAGCTGGAAGGAGGAAAGCAGAGCGGTGATCTTGTGAGTCGCGTGGACTCCACACCGGGCGATCAGCCAGGGTCAGGGATTGAGTGAGTACCTTTCCATTCTCCCGTTAACAGCCCTCTCTTGCGTTATTAGTCACTTACCTTGCTCCTTATCACAGTCCTACCCGACTTTATATACCCGGTGTCAACTCCATTTAAATGCTTTCATATTGACTTTGCCCTGCTTGGCACCTTTGTCTACACTCTTGAGCTCCTACACGGTTAATTTTTTCTATCCCAGACTTTATACCGTTGCCTGCTCAGAGTGCAAGGCATTATTGACTTATTTTTTGAACTCACCAGCATTAGACCTTGTCACAGGTCTTTTTAATTTCATTTTTTCAGCACGTTATAATTTTTCTACATTTTTTCAATTTATTACACAGTTTCTTTTTCTGTTTCAATTTATTTTTCTTTTTTTCTCTACCTCATACCTGGCAGCTATATTGATATAATGGAGGTTCAAATGTCAGATCCTAGTCCTGTTGCAGCCATGCCCTTACACTTTGCTTTTAATTACTCAGACCACACTGCTAGGTCTAAAAAGGCAGGCTCAGTGTTTGACAAGGATTGTGCCCTTGTCTGTGAAGCAACAGAGGACCTGAAGCCCCATTTTTTCAGACTAGAAAATTACATCACGCAAGATATAAGACTGTGGTGGGACTTGATCTCTCTTGAGAATTATGTAAAAGATAAAAGAATACCACGTGGCTTAAGAATTAAAAAAGCACCCTCTTTTGGTTTTGACGACAGGGAATTCGAGGCACAGTGGATTAAAATCCTAGACCACTGCTCTTTCAAGCTCATTGAACTTATAATACAACGTAAGCTTAAAGAAAAGTCCATTGCAGAGAAGCAAGTTAAAGAACTCCAAAAAAAACTTCTTGCATTTACTGATATTGACAAATTTAATGAAATGGATGCTAAATTAGCACAACGTGTCAACACCATAGAGAATGGCATCATGTTGGCCAAACAAAACAAATATGAACGTGATAAGGCGGATTATCTCAAAAACCAAATATACATGTGGCAGAGACCTAAGAGGCCTAAATCATCTAATAAAGGCAATAACCCTACAAACACAAATAAAAAACAGGAACAAGGGAATAAGTCTAATAAACCCACGAAGTCTATCCTTAGAAAAACCTCACATACCAGTTACCAATTAGGCAAGAGCTTTGAGTCTGACCTGTCTGATAATGATTTTGTGGGCCCAAGTGTTTCCTTTTCAGAGAACGAGTCAGCAGTATCCTCAGCAGATGAAAAAAGCAATCCTGTACCTCAACCAAAGATCACGAAACCACCGTCAAAAAACGAAGAAGGCGACGGAGAAGATCCAGATATCAACTGGTGGTCAGCTCCGTCAAAGAAAATGAGGTACCAGAATTAGAAGACACTAATGTGATTAACATCTCTCAATACTCACTAAGTAAATCAGAAATAGAAATTCTTGATCTGGGATTAACATTTGCACCCACTAAGAACTTTGACTTGTTCTCTACAATTGTGGACCTTTACAAGTTCACGAGAAAATTATCTTTAAAAAGATTTTTTAGACAAAAAGAATGTCAAACTGATTCAAGGGGACCTTCAAACCTAATAACCTCTGATAACAATCAGTCCACTACAATGCCTATTTTTGACATTAATGCCCATCTGTCATTTAAAGAACAGTGCCATCTACAGGACCTCTCAGAGCTATTCAGGGAACAAGAGACTATCTGTGAGGATTCTTTACAGAACTTTCTAGGAAGAAAAGACTCTGGTCTGAAAAGACAGTCCACGTTTTGTCCCAATTTCCTTAGAGGCCATGCCATAGATACTTTTCAAACATCAGTTCAGAGAGATCTGAAACTCTTATCACAAGGCATATCTACAATGGGTACTACTAGACAAACCACTGCCAATCTTACCCCTGCTCAGCGTGATGCATTAAGAAATATACAAAGTAACAACACCATCATTATCAAAAAAGCTGACAAAGGAGGAGCGGTAGTGGTAGTCGACTATGACTATTACATTAAAGAAGCCTTACGCCAGCTAAGCGATGCGGATTCATATGTTTTATTAAAATCTGACCCCACACTTGCCTTCGGACGTGAGCTTGATGAACTTTTGGATTTAGGAAGAATACTTCAGGTTTTGTCAACCACTGAGTTCGAATTCCTGAGGTGTAAATGTCCCGTTATCCCAATTTTTCATCATCTACCTAAAATTCATAAGTCTCTCTTGGCTCCACCGGGGAGACCCATTGTGTCTAGCATAGGCTCTCTAGGTGAGAACCTCTCAATATATGTCGATCACTATTTACAGCCATTGGTCTCTGCCCTCCCCTCGCATCTTCTTGATACATCTCATGTACTCTCCATATTTTCAGATTTCACCTGGGCACCTCAATACTTATGGGTCACACTAGATGTGACCTCACTTTATACCAGCATTGCACACACACATGGCCTTAATTCTGCACGTTTCTTTCTGGAAACCCAATCAGATTTATCACCAGCACATATCACTTTTTTATTAAATAGTATTTCTTTTCTTTTGACACACAACTATTTCATGTTTGCAGGGAATTTTTATCTCCAAACGCGTGGCACAGCAATGGGAACATGCTTTGCCCCATCATATGCCAACCTTTTTATGGGTTGGTGGGAACAGTGCCACGTGTTTGGAGATGGGAACCCCTTCAGACATCTTATAGTCACGTATCACCGTTATATTGATGATTTGATTTTAGTATGGAAAGGCACTATCACTCAATTGCACGCCTTTATTTCACACCTTAATAAAAATCCCTTCAATCTTTCATTCACTGCCCAGCACCATCACCATCACATCTCTTACCTCGATCTCTGTCTTTATGTTGATCTTAATATGAGAGTACATACTGATATCTACAGAAAGCCCAATGCTCGTAACACCATATTACATGCCAAAAGCTCTCATGATAAGAATCTTTTCAGAGGCATACCTCGGGGCCAATTCCTACGCCTTCGTAGGAACTGTTCGAGCATTGAGGACTTTGAAATTAGATCACTTGAGATGATTGAGAGATTCGAGGCGAGGGGTTATGATCCGGTTATTCTCCAGGAGGCCTATCTTAGTGCAAAGATGGAGCCAAGAGAGAACCTTATAGTTAAACGGGGAGCAGTCTCCTCTACTAAACTCAAAAAGAATACATCTCTTACTAAAACTAATGACAATCTCCCACCGTTCTTCATTACCAGGTTTAGCAACCAATCATATGACATCAAAAAAATCATTAAGAAATACTGGCCCATACTAGGTACTGACCCTCTTCTTAAAGACATGGTGACCCATGATCCTCGTGTGGTCTTTCAAAGATCTCAAACAATGGCCAATTTGATTTCTCCTAGTGTGCCTAGATTAATTTCTAAACCCAAGGAATTATTTCCAAACTTGGTTGGTTGCTACCCCTGCCACCATTGTAAGATATGTAAATATCTTTTGAAGACTAAAACATTTTCAGGGTCTGATAACACGAGAGTGTTCAAGATTTTGTCATGTATCACTTGTAACACTGACCATGTGATCTATATGCTCATGTGTGGTTGCAATAAACGGTATGTGGGATTAACCACGCGACCGCTAAAGCAACGCATACTTGAGCATATGAGATTAATTCTCAGGAGAGACAAACTGCACCCGGTCTCTAATCACTTTGACATATGTCAAAAGGGAAGTCTGTTGAACTTTAGATGTGTTGCACTGGAGTCTGTTAAAATGCATTACAGAGGTGGTGATAGAGCCAATTTGCTTCACAGACGTGAGGCATTTTGGATATTTACACTCAACACCTTAGCACCCAATGGGTTAAATATCGACTGGGACCTGAAGAGTTTCCTTTAAGGATATACTATAGTAATATACTTAATTGGCACATATAATGTGCTTCAAAAGGTTTTACTTTATTAATGTATCACCTTTATCCCACCATTTATATCCCCCCTCTAGTCGTGCATGTGAGCAGACTCCAGTATCACTCTGTATTCTTTATCGGTTGCCAGGGTGACTTACTACTATTTTTTGAAATTCCTTTATGATGTTTTAACATACTAGAGACTCAGATGGTTCAACTATTATACGTCCACTTACCTATTTATTGCAATATTATTTCTATTGCAATTTCATGCGAAGCTTTGTATGCTAAAATTTATTTGTATACCAGTGAGTTAATTTTCTACCTATCTAATTGGATAGGCTATAATCATTGGTTAGTCAATCATTACATATGAGGCATGACATGATTTGGTAATATTTTATTGGGACATAACATCAGGAATCATCTTTGTCCAAGATGTATCTCATTCATTCATTTGTTTATTTTCACTTATTCATCATTACCCTTCTTTTTTCATTTGTATATAGTATATACATTTATTCTGTTTTCCCTTATTCTGTTTTTTCTCATCCTGCTTCTCTTCTGTTCTGTCTTGTTTCTTTACTATCTGCAAAACAAAATCAAGTGTTTATTTACATCAGCTGTTTTGCATGACGGGGAGTATGTTAAATACCCAGGACCTCCCCTTACCCAGTACTCCTTGAGAAAGCGCCATAGTGGGCGTGAAACGCGTGGGAGAGTTTGTCACTGTCTATTTTTTGTTTTTATGTAGCCCAATAAATTAGTTTTTAACCCCTTTTTGCTGGTGAGTTCTTATCTTTGCCACCACCTGGAGGTTTACTAGGTAAACCCGTAGCCCGGAGATACGTGGCCAAAACCCATAGTCTCCGGGTGAAACCCGGAGTGGTGGCAACCCTGGCTGTACTTGGTGCTTTACAAGAGAGATAAGATAAGTGCAGGGAGTTATTATTACAAGTGCAACCACCAAGATCAGACAATA
Organism: Ascaphus truei; assembly: GCF_040206685.1. Lineage (NCBI taxonomy): Eukaryota > Metazoa > Chordata > Amphibia > Anura > Ascaphidae > Ascaphus > Ascaphus truei. The sequence continues at coordinate 337,510,291 of NC_134485.1, read as the reverse complement.
GCAAAGGAAATCCCTGCCCCAGAGATCTAACTGTAGGTGATGGAATAAGTGCAGTAGATGGTAATTAGTGGTAGGAGTGACAGTAGCCATGAGTCTAGGCTAATAAAATGCTTAATTTAAAGATGCAGACTAGTGATGTACCGGGTACCTGGAAATTATCCAGCATACCCGGCACTATTTTCAGTACCCGGTAATGACCCGGCACCAGGGGGCTGGAACCCGGTGCCAGGTAATTTCCGTTCTGCTCCCTCAATCCTCCTCTTGGAGAATGGCAGGAGAAGAGCAGCAGAAGACTTTCCTGCAGCCCGAGGCAGTGGATGAGGAGGACTACTACGGCGGGTGAGGAGGACCACGGCGACATCCTGGTGGTGCTGGGGGCAGCGGAAGACATCTTGGTGGTGGTGGCGGCAACAAGACGACATTATTCAGCGGGTGGGAGCAGCGGAAGACATCCTTCACAGCTGGTGCTGGTGGGAGCAGAGGAACATGTGATTGGAGCAGGAGCGTTACTATTGGACAGCCAGCTCCTCCCCGGCTGTCCAATAGTAACGCTCCTGCTCTGGTCACATGTTCCTCTGTTCTAACCAGCTGAACAATGATGTCCTCTGCTGCCACCACCACCAGGATGTCTGCCGCTGCTCCCACCGCCACCAGGATGTCGATGTGGTCCTCCTCACCCTATGGTGACGCCTGCAGGTAAGGCAAAACTACAAAGTCCGGTACCCGGCGGGTAATTTTTATTTATTTTTTCCGGGTACCTGGCACTTGTTAGGACAAACACTACTGTAGACGAAGCAATATCCTACATGTGTTTTTAATAAATTAGTTCTGTACTATGAGAAAATACTTGTAGCTTTTTTTTTTCTCCGCTATGAATTACATTTTTTTTCTTCCAAACGCTTTTATTAGGCATATTTAGGCTTACATACTGTACATTGCATTATATTACATATATGGCCAAATAAAATAATATTTTCCTTGTTCAGGTATTAGGACGGTCGGGGTGCGACCCCTGGGGAAATGACCCTAGGACCACATTATGGTCCGGGGGTCTTGGTAGAGAGAAAAAGAGGTGGTAGGGGTGGGGGAGAAGGGAGTTGACATAGCCACCAGATATGGGCCATGTCCCCTCTTTGTCCACAGCCTCTCCAGCACAAATCCGAGGCCAGAGGGTATATTTGTTTAAGTCTCACTGGGGTAAGATACCAATGGAACATTATTTTATATATGTTTTCTTTCACTGTGGTACATATGGAAGTTCCTGAGGCCGAGTCACATATTTCTTCCCAGTCCTCTCTGTCAATAACTGTGTTCAATTCCGCTGTCCATTTGAGCATATAATCATGTGCGGGTGTTCGCCAGATTCTCCATTCCGGTGTAAATTTGTGTTATTAGACCTTTTTGGTGTGCCCCTTCCTGGCACAGCTTCTCAAATTTTGTGAGAGGGGGAAATTTCAACGTTGGGGACATTTTTTGTAGGTGCTGAATTTGGAGAAATTTAAATGTATCTAGCTCAGTTGTGTTGAATTTAGTGCGTGAAGCTCAGGAACTTTCCATCGCTCAACAGGTCTGCAACCGCTCCGATCCCTAATGATTTGAATTTGTCGAATTGTTTAGTTTTGCACCCTGGGGTGAATCTAGGGTTGTTAAATATTGGGTGAACTGGTGGAGGAGAGCTAGTATTTAGTTTTAGCTTTTTGCCATACTTCCCATGTGTGCCTCATCGCACCCAGTTCGAATTTAGGCGCCATATCAGTCCCCCTATCCCCACACCAGAGTGAAACTGGTAGAGAAGGCGCTCTGGAGTATTGAGATTCTATTGCTAGCCAACAGAGCTGGTCTGGGTCCGAGTTACACATGACCGCTTGCCTTAGTTGGGCTGCTTGGTAATATTTTGAGAGATCTGGGACTCCCCAAGCCCCCCCCCTCGCTCTGGGTAACAAAAGAGCTGATCTTGCTACTCTGGGTCTCTTACCTTGCCAAATAAAACGAAAAATGTTGTTTTGAATATCTTTCCGTTCAGAACCAGGGATTCGGACCGGGAGCGTCTGGAAGAAATATAATAATCTGGGGAGTATATTCATTTTAACCGGGATCATTCTCCCGATCCATGAGATCTGGTATCCTTCCCATTTATCCAGATCCTTTTTTAATTTTTCTAAAGAGGGTTGGGTAGTTGCTTTGATAAAGGGAATGGTAGTTCCTTGATACGTGTACTCCCAAATATTTGATGTATGAAGAGCTCCATTTATAATTGAAATTTAGTTTCAGTAATTTCATCTCTGGTTCTGATAGGTTTAGGTTTAGGGCTTCTGACTTGTCATTATTAATTTTTGTTGCCTGATATTTTGCCGAATTCCGATAATTCTTTGTGCAGATTGGAAAGGGAGGTCTAGGGTTGCGTTAATGTTAGAATAATGTTATCGGCAAATAATGAGACTTTGTAATTTTTCCCACCGATTTGGGACGCCCTGGATATTTATATTGCCTCGTATTTTAGATGTTAGAGGTTCAATTGTCAAAGCGGAGAGGGGACAAGGGACACCCCTGTCTCGTACCATTTTTTTATTTCGAATTTCTTAGCGGCTCCACCCGGGAGTTTGACCACCGCAGAAGGTCTACAATATAGTGCTCGGACTCCCTCTAGATACGTATCTTTGAAGCCGAATTTCTGCATCGTTTTATCAAGGAATGGCCAATCGATCCTATCGAAAGCCTTCTCTGCGTCCAAACTTAATAGGACTGCCTTGGTAGCTGTAAGGTGGGCATGATCAACTATATTTATAATTTTGCGGGTGTTGTCTGAGGCTGGCCTACCTGAGACAAACCCCACTTGGTCGTTGTGAATTAATCTAGGTAGGATAGGTTTTAATCTATTTGCTAAAATTTTGCTATATAATTTGAGGTCGTTGTTTAACAAAGAGATTGGTCGGTAGCTTCCGCAGAGCAGCAGGTCTCTGCCCTCTTTATGGATTATGGCACGATTAGCTTGGTTCATTGATGGTGGCATTGGGTTGCCCTCCACAAATGAGTTGAATAGACTTGGTAGATGTCTAGATATGATCGGTAGAAATCTTTTATAGTAGATATTGGAGAAGCCGACAGGGCCAGGGGCTTTGGAATTTTTTTAAGTCTTTATTGCATCCGCCAGTTCTGTTTGAGTAATTTTTGCGTTAAGTATTAGATTTTCCTCCTCCGTCAGTGTCGGCAGGAGGCAATCAGAGATAGTTTCAGAAGCTGAGATCCCTGCACTGCCGTCTTGATCTTTAAGGTTATATAATTTAGTGTAGAATGCAGTGAATTCTTCTGCTATTTTTTTGTCATTATAGATTATTTTGCCAGTTTTACTCTTGATCGCCGTGATCTGTGATCATTTCTGTATACCTCTTAACTTGCTAGCCAAAAGTCTGTCGGCCTTGTTGCCCTTGTCATAATATTTCTGGTTAGTCCATGTGAGGGCTTTTTCTACATCCTATAATTTGGATCTGTTTTAATTCGTTTCTGGCCACAGTCAAAGTTTTGTAAATCTTTTCCGAGGGGTTGGTTTTGTGCTGTTGTTCCAGCTTGATAACTTTGTTCGTCAAATCTGTTGTTAACTTCACCTTGGCCTTCTTTCTGTGGGATGCAATAGTGATAAAAGTCCCTCTGATTGCTGCCTTATGGGCTTCCCACAGAATCGCCAGTGATGTGACTGTGCCTTCGTTGAGAGCAAAATACTCTGAGGGCCGTTTTAATTTCCCTTTCTATTTCTGGGTGATTCAATAGGGAGTCATTAAGCATCCAGGTAAAGGATGCCGATTTTATAAATGGGGTTGAGAGAGCTATTGTAATTTGGGGCGTGATCCGACCAGGTAATTGGGCCTAAGTCTGAATTTTAGGTGGCCTCCAGTATGGTTTTGGTAGCAAGAAAATAGTCTATACGAAAGTAAGACTGGTGTGGGGCGGAATAAAAAGTGTAGTCCCTTTGGCCCTGATGTTGGATTCTCCAGATATCCATCAAGGAGTATTCCTTAATGATCGCTTTAAATTGTTTCCCAGTTTTTTGAGAAAAAGCCCCCTGCGGGCGAGTTGGGATGTAGGATACGTCTTCAGTGGGGTTTAAGACCATGTTAAAGTCCTTTCTGTTAGGCCTGAGATTTCCTGTTTGAGGTCCAGAACTGCCGTCTTTATATCCGCTTGAAGGGATTCATGCAGCTTTGCATGAAGATTTGAATGCATGGAGGTCATAAGCTCCTCCAAGTAAGCTCTTGTGATGGGTTCCTCTGGTATAGGGACTTCTTTAGGCCGTGCTCCCTTGCCTTGTACTATGTGCGAGCCGCGTGCACTGGCGCCATCTTGGGCATTCTCAGGGCTCTTCTGTGGCGGAGAGAAATACTTCGTCGCCGCTTGGTTTGTGGGTTTCCTCGGTTGCTTAGACATTCTCCTCTTGTTGCTCTTGTCAGGGGTCCAAAAAGAATGGGAGAATTTTAGGAGAGAGCAAAATGAGTATATTATTCTGGTGGGTCCGCAGAGCTTCTCACTTACACCACCATGTCGGATGACGTCACCGGAAACCCCCCATGAATTACATTTTTAATGTATTATAATGTAACAAGTATTTTTTTGTTTCTATAGCCACCATTTACAAAGTCACATCCCCTTCCTCTTCTGAAACTGGCTCTGGCACACTATGTGTAGCAGTGCACAAGCTCAATTGTAGCTCTAGTCACTAGACTAGTGACTGCCTGGTCACATTATCTTTTCCGAACTTTGCATCTTTGGTCATCTTCTGCTTTACTGACAACCATTTAGTGAACCCCTGAGCAAAATATTTGCAGATCGGCAACTTGCCTAATTACTTATCATTGTGTGGATTGTATTAATGCACATATTAAAGGGGAAAATATGTTCACAAACAAAAAAAAGCTTGGACTGCTGCTTTAAAAGGTGAGTTTTAAGGTTAGTCTTAAAAATGGGTGTAACGGTGAAGGGGTTAACCAGCTCACTAATAAAGGTTCAGCCCACTTGGTTACCCCTGATCCGTGTGTTGAGGTCCTCGCGTGTCAGTTCTTGGACCCAGATGTTCTAAATGCATTACTGTGACTGTGTGCAAATTATGCGACATTTAAAGGTTTCTTTGTGTTTTGCCTTTCCTGCGATGCTGGGACTGGGAGATTTCTAGGCTGTAAGTTTCAGGGTGGGTTTGTCGGAAAAAGTCTTTACAGAATGTGGCTATGTATGTTTCGGGGTACCGGAGTTATGGGATACCCCAGGAATTGGATCCGGGAATCGAGTGAGATTCTCGTATACAGCCAAGCACATTACTCCGGTCAAACTCTGTCTCTGAAAGTGCTATTACGACCCACCGCCAGGATTCCTGCTGCAGCATCTTCCAGACAAGGTAAACAGGCATGAAGGGGTTAATCTATACCTGAAGTCAAACAGGGGGTCCCTAGTATACGAAGATGTGCCCAGATACATGCCCAGGTACCCTGAACCTGGTATAGGGGTTCAGGGGGTGATCCAGCTCAGTGATAAAGCTGAGAGTGATTTCTTGTGTGTAAAGTTATTTCTAAAGTGTGCCAAGAATGAGGCTAGTGAGTGTACAGTAGGCAATATATACTCTCACTCCATCCCTGACACCAGAACAGGCACATATATTTTTATCACACAGAAGACAGGACACAGTACAGGCATACCCCGGTTTAGGGACACTCACTTTAAGTACAACCGCGAGTAAGTACATCTCGCCCAATAGGCAAACGGCCGCTCACGCATGCGCCTGTCAGCACGTCCTGAACAGCAATACCGACTCCCTACCTGTACCGAAGCTGTGCGCAAGCGGGGAGACTATAGAGCTTGTTACACATGCGTTATTTACATCAGTTATGCACGTATATAACGATTGCATTACAGTACATGCATCGATAAGTGGGGAAATGGTAGTGCTTCACTTTAAGTACATTTTCGCTTTACATACATGCTCCTGGCCCATTGCGTACGTTAATGCGGGGTATGCCTGTATATTTTATTTAAGAGTTATATTTAATAGGTATATGTATTGATAACGTGAATGAACTGTGGGATTTCCATGTCATGGATTCCAAGTGACCAGACGGCTACCTAGCTTGGTGCCTATGGGTCTGTGTGGAGTCCTAACTTGAAAGCCTCAGGGATGCCAAGGTGTTAGAACAGGAGGGGTGCTGCAGTTCTGCTTGAGTACCCACATCCTGGGCTAACACAGGGCTATCCGGCCACCATTTGCGAGAGACCTAACTCTCTGGCGCCTGGACAGCGGGTGGGCTCAGTATGCAGAGGGGCCAGGTTAGCCCATGCCCCCTTGCAGAATGAAAAAAGGTGCCCACCCGGCTTTACAATACTGGCAAATCGGGGATTGGCTGGCAGGAGAATGCACATTCTCTGATAGGCTGTAGAGCAGGCCTGCACAACACGTGGGCTGCATGTGGTCCGCCTGCACTCACTGTGCGGCCTGCGGTGACTTTCTGCTCTCCCGCCCCTCCGCAAGCCCGCTCCCCCCGCCAGCCCCCTCTCTCCCTCCCCCGCCAGCCCGCTCTCCCCCTCGCAGGGTAGCAGCGCGCTCTAGCATTGAGGCACGTCCGTGCCTGCTGCTTTCTAGAGCGTGCGTGCAGTCCTGCCTGCTCTGCCGCCGCCTCCTCCACCGCAAACCAAGGTAGGGGGGTGGGGGTGGCGAGATGATGTGATTTGAAGTGCAGGGGGGGGGGGGTGATTTGAAGTGCAGGGGAGGGTGATTTGAGGTGCAAGAAGGGTGATTTGAGGTGCAGGGGAGAGCAAAGTGAGGTACAGGGGGGGGGGCTGATTTGAGGTGCCGGGGGGGGGGGAGAGGTGAGGTGCAGGGGGGGAGAGGGATGTGAGGTGCAGGGGGGGAGAGGGATGTGAGGTGTAGGGGGGACAGGGATGTGAGGTGCAGGGGGAGAGGGATGCGAGGTGCAGGGGGGGGTGGTGTGTAGGGGGGTATTGTGTGTTTGATGTGGAGGGGGAGTATTATTTGTGTGGGTGAGGGGGAGAGATGGGGGTATGAGAGATAGATGGGGAGTTTCGCAAAGGTTGATAATGAGGGGTTCTGGGGGAGATATATGATGATGGGTGCTGGGGGAGATATGATGATGATGATGATGATGAGAGGTGTTGGAGGAGAGATGATGATGATGATTATTATTTTACCCATGCGGCCCAAATCTTTTTTTCATTGGAGCAGTTCGGCCCTTCTCACTTAACAAGTTGTGCAGGCCTGCTGTAGGGGTTTGTGAATGGGACCCTGAAACCCATAAGGAGCCTTGCAGCCAATAAGGAGCGCAGATTCCAAGCGCCAAACCAACAGCGGCAAATTCAAAGATGCTCTGTGCTGAATAGACGCGAGCCGGCTTCACAGATGTTGACTCAAGAATTCTTCTAAGTCCCACTTCTGAAGAACGTAGCGGTTGTGGCTGGCATTGCATGCCGAAATCAGTTCCAGTACTTTCGTGAGTACTTACCGGTCATTGGAAAGGGCTCCTACAGAGGTCATTTTTGTGAATTTTGTTTAAAGGATAGATTTATTCATTAGCCCCGTTCTCAGTAAGTGTGTTAACCCTGTAAATTGTGTTACATTGTGTGTGTCTTTTTCTGAAATAAATTAGAATTTATTTTACCTCCTTGCTTAATCAATGATCCCGGTATAAAAAGGTGTTAATAAACCTGGTCTCCTGTAATAATGGGGGTAAGAGAGGGTGCTTGGCGTAAACCGAGTGTGAGGGAGTTCCACAGGTAAGGGGCAGTGAGGGAAAAGGGTTTAAGACGAGAGATTCCAGTAGAGGTGAAAGGGGTGGAAACATGACAGTTGTGGGAAGAACGCAGGAGACGAGCAGGGGCATAGCGAGAGGATCAGAGCTGATATGTAGGAAGGAGCAGATGAGTGGAGAGCCTTGAAGGTAAGTAGGAGAACTTTGTGGGTGATATGAAACTTGATGGGAAGCCATTAGAGTGATTTAAGGGGGAGCTGAGCAGGTACTGTTTTGGGAGAAAGGGAAATTATTCTAGCAGCAGAATTTTGGATAGACTGCAAAGGAGAAAGTTGCGAGGCAGGAAGGTGTGTTAGCAGTATGTTACAATAATCCAGACGGGAGAGGATAAAGGCATGCATTAGAGTTTTAACAGTAGAGTGACAGAGGAAAGAGTGGATCTTAGCAATAAGATGGAGGAAGAAGCTACTAGTTTTAGCCATGCCGTGAATGGAGAAGGAAAGGGAAGTCAAATGTCCCTCCTAGGCAATGTGCTTTGGTGACCGGATAGATGGTAGAACCACTTTTACGGTGATGGGAAAAAATGCATGTTAGGCCAGGTTTAGGGGAAAATATGAGGAGCTTAGTTTTAGCCATATAAAGTATAAGACAGCGGAGAGCCACCCATGAGGATATAGCCAGGAGCCAGAGACTTGGGATTGCAGGTGGGTGGGTACGGATGGATAGATATATCTGCATATCATCTTCATAGAGATTATATCCAATGGCAAAAGAGTTGATGAGGTCACTGAGTGATAGTGTGTAGAGAGAGAGAAAAAAGAGGTCTCAGAACAGAGCCTGAGGAACACCAACAGTCAGGTCAACAGAAGATGAAGACCAGAGGAGAGGAGTAAATTCAGGTACAAAGGGAACGTGTTTGTGATGTTAGCCAAGGCCGTGGGTTAACAGAACTGGTGTGCTGGAGCCGAGAAAGGGCATATAGATCAAGAGAGGAGAAGAGGATAGAGTTATAAGAGTTGATAAGATTGTGAGGTTCAGAGGAAGGAGAGAGCGCGAGACAGAGAAGTTAGTGTTCAGGTAGATGCCAGACCAGAGAGGTCAATGAGAGTAGCGAATAGAACAGGTAGAAAGGATGTGTGGGGAATGAGTGGTGGTGAATGATTGGAGGTTATTGTCAGAGAGCGGAAAGGGAGACAGAAATCAGAAAAGGAACAGTTTTTAGTAAAGGCCAGGTTTTGATAGTGACCATCGCTGTGGGTACTGGAATTGGTCCACTGGTGGAGACCAAAGGAGGAGGTTAAAGAGAGAAGGCAAGATGTCCAGGAGACTGTGAGATCATCAATGACAGTTGAAGTCCCCCAGTAAAAAGATAGGAGAGTCAGAGGAAAGATGGAAAGGCAGGATTCAAAGTCAGGGAGAAAGGAGGTAGAGGCTGTAGAGGTTGGTGGTCTGTAGATGACTCGATCCAAGGTGGGAAGGGAGCGATGATTTCGGGAACACAGCAAAAATATAAAGGACATAAAAAAATGATGGTGTTCGGGAAGTTAATTTTTTTAATTAAATACCCTTATACCAAATGGTCTTAATGCAGATTTTGAACTAGCCCCATTTTTTGTTGAAAGTACAAAATATATATTGTCCTAAGCATTCTTAGCTCAGATCTTTTAAGCCTGCTGTGGTCCCTTCCATGGATATTAGACCACCCTTTCACTCCCTGTCGTCCTTCTCTAATTGTAAAGATATATTTATCTAACCAATATATATTGTTTTATGGTTAGCTTAATATGGACACTATACACTATGTTGTCATGTAAATTACTGATGACGTTTTTCTTTTTCCTTCTTTTTCCTTCTCTCTCCCAATTATTATGAGTTTTAATTTGATATATACTTTTTAATATGTAATACCTTATACATTGGCCAGCTATTTAGAGTAGAATGTTGGTTATCTTTTATTGTGCGCCGTTTTGACCACAGATTTATGTACCTTGTTTAAGGCGAACCTGTGTAATTTGACTGAATAAATTGGATGTAATTAGATACACTATATATTGGTGTCCACCCACTAGGGGTGTTATCTTGCTCCTGAGGAAGCTGTCCTAGTACAGCGAAACGCGTAGAGCTAATCGTTAGTTTGCTGCAGCTGCTTCTGAAGTGAAGACGCCGGAGTTGCTGTTGTTTCCCTGCTGCTCGTCCCCCTGACTCCCGAACGGACGTCGTCACTCCCACACCGGATGTGACGTCAGACGCCATCCATCTGCGGCACGACGGGAGTCGCAGAGAGACGAAACAGCGAGTTGTTCCTTACGGGTCCGGCACTCCACTGTCTCAAGATACCTTTATATGTACATGTGTGATGTACTTATTGTAAGTACGATTCTTACCTTGCTTTTATGTTATAAATTTTACATTTTGATCTATACTATGGTCCGATTTTATCTTCCATGAATACCATACCTTGAATTGATCCTGCTATATCTCCTGCATCACCTCCTTGCCTGAAATATCCCCTGTCTGAGCTTCTACCTCCGTTGGAGATCCGGTTCTGCATCTACTGACTATGTCAGACCTTTGCTGTTTATAATTCTACTTGCTGTAAGTAGGAATTTCTACAGAGCCAAGATTACATCATATCATTAGTGTGTCGATTTACTGCACCATCATTTTTTTATGTCCTTTATATTTTTGGTGTGTTCCCGAAATCATCGCTCCCTTCCCACCTTGGATCGAGATACTGTTGTAGGGAATCGATACATATTCCTTGGAAGGTTGAGAAGTATTTTTTGGGGTTCACCCTATAATTCACAGTGTTTAATATATAACTTTAAATACACTTATATCACTATTGTGGGTGTTTTAGCGCCGATTCAAATCACTTTGGTCTGTAGATGACTGCCAGGTAGAGAAAAGAGGGTAGAAAATCTGGACAGGGTGAACCTCAAAGGAAGAGAAAGAAACAGATCAAGACAAAGCACAGAGCTGATATTGGCAGCGGGAGAAGAGGAGACCTACCCCTCCAACGTAGCCTTTGGGGTGTGGAGTGTTAGGCTGCGCTTATAGTGCCGACGAAGCGACGTCGCATCAAAACAAATGCGCTGTCGCATGCGCTTATAGTAAGCGCAGAGCGACGCTTGGTCTCAATCGCTGGAAGTCATCTCAATTTGATTTTTCCAGCTACCACAGCCTGACGTCACCGTCACTATAAGCGTAGCCTTAGGCTGCGTCCATAGACCCTCAGCCAGCGCTCCTCCGCGCTGATGCTGAGGCTCGCCTGCCCGGTCAGGAGTGATCCAATGGACTGGCAGATGAGCCAGCGTGCAAGATCGGGAGGCGGGGCAGTGACGTCGCTTGGCCAATAGCCCACGATGCACCGATGTCAACGGCGCCGTGACGTTGACGCTGCTTTGCTGTGATTGGAGGTTTTCAACCGACAGCGCGCTGAGAAACAGGCTCTGCTGTCGGCTGAAAATTCCAAAGCCTCAGCCCGCCTACGGACGCTGCGTGAGCCCCCTCTAAAGACATCCTCATTGAGGATGCAGGGGCTCAGTGCGCAGCGTCCAAGCGGCTCAGCGCGGCTTCCCCTGCTATGGACGTAGCCTTAGAGAGACCACCATAGCAGACAGCAGCCTCCACAGCAGTCATGTTGTGAGAGCCAGGTTTCTGCTGGAGCAAAGAGCTGAATAGAACGAGAGTAGAAGAGGTTGTGAAAGCCTTGCCAGTGAAAGAGCAGACATTTGGGAAGGCACAGGAGAAGGGAAGACAGAAGGAAGGGCGACAAGGAATAGATACAGGAGGGCCCCGGGTATACGGCGGGTTCCATTGCAGAGGCCCACCGTATAGTAAAAATCACCGGAAAGCGGATCCGGCGATTTTCAATTCTGCGCATGCGCAAACCGGCATTTTTGCCGTTCTGCGCATGTGCTACCTATGGTATGCGCGCGCAACTGTGGTCTGCTCATGCGCGCCGGGCGCACCCGCCTGTTCTGCACATGCGCGATTTAGGAACCAACATGGAGGCCCCCTTCTCAGTGCCGCCGTATCAGCGGATCGCCGAGAAGCGGGGCCCTGCTGTATTACGTTTGATAGGTTAACACCCTGAACAGGGAGGGAGGAGGAATCGGGATGTGAATATGGCTGGGCCCAGGATTATGAGAGTTATCCCCAGCAGCAAGGAGTAGAGAGAGGTGAGCAGAGGATTTGTGGGGGTGCTTTTTGAGGGGTGTAGAAGTTTTTTGGAAAGAGGTGTGTAAATAGAAGTGCAGTGTATGGGCACAAGCATAGGTGGAGAGGAGAGATGAAGAAATGTAGATAGGAGGAGAGTTAGGAAGTTGGGGCAAATACAAAGGGGTGAGGAAACAGCAAATAGGAAGAGCAATATGGAGGGCATAATGAGATGCAGGGAGAGAAATGTAGGAGAGAGCTCCCAGGTTTTGGAGGATATGAGCAGGGCCAGTGCAAGGGTATTCGGCACCCAGGCGAACCTCCAAACCTGCACCCCCCCCTCCGCCTGAACTTTTAGATTCTGTTTTTAATGTTATTATAGCCCATTCTCTCTCAACCCCTCACCTCCTCCTCCTCTTGTCGTACCCTGCTCTCACTCCTCCTCTTTCATCACCTCTCTCATACCACCTCCCACTCCTCTTCAAACTCCCCTTCCTACTTCTCAATCACCCCCTCCTCCTCTCACCCACCTTCTTTCTCACCCACATTCTTTCTCACCCACCTCCTTCTCTTCCTCACTCCTCCTTTCTACTCTCTCTCACCGTCCCCCCTTTCTCTTACCCTCTCCTCCTCTCGCCCTTCCTTCTGCTCTCTCACCGCCCTCCTTCTCCTCACCCTCTCACTCCCCTTCTACTCTTCCTCACACCCTCCTTCTCCACCTTTCTCACCCTCCTCCCTTTCTCTCACCCTCCATCCTCACCTCCCTCCTACTCTTCCTCTCATCCCCTCCTACTCTTCTCTCACCCCTCCTTCTCCTCTCCCCCCTCCTTTCCTCTTCTCCTCTCACCCCTCCTCAGCTCCTCACCCTCCTTCTCCACTCTCACCCGCTCATCTTCCTTTCACACCCCATCCTCTCACCTAACTGGCTTCGTGGCCTGAGGTGCAGCAAGGCAGCAGAGGATGACGGCGGGCAGCAGCGGGAGAAGGGGAAAGAAGACAACATCATGCAGCAGAAGTAGCATGACAGCAGAGGACGGCGGGAGAAGAGAACAGAGGACCGCCGGAGCAGAGCAGGATGGTACAGGACAGCCGGGGAGCAGCTGCGCTGTAGCAGCGGCAGACGCCGTAAGGCAGTGAAGACCGTGGCGTGCTCCTCTTCGGCCGTCCTCCTGTGCTGCCCTGCTCCGCTCCCATGGTCCTCAGTCCTCTTCCCCTGCCATCACCTTCTTCCTCTGTCCTCTTCTGCCGTCCTCCGTTGTGACCTTAAATGTGCCACCCTAGGCAACCGTCTGAGTGGCCTTGTGGTAGCATTGGCCCTGGATATGAGAAGTAGGCGTTAAAAGAGCAGGTGCGTTAAAAGAGCAGGTGCATAAATAAGGCCTGAGGGCAGTGTAGCACTGAAGGTTAAACAGCAGTTTAGAAAGTTAGTCTTTAGCTGTCTAAAATTTGTCACAGCATTTAGGAAGCCAAGTTCTCATAGTCGAAGAGTTGCTGACGAAGTGCAAAATCCAGTTTCAATGCTGTCTCATAACGGGAAAAATACATTCCACCGACTCAAATAATGGCAATCTCCCTGCATCGATCTTCACAATCCAGGGGGAGCATGGGAGAGAATCAACTAGAAGAAAAACATGTCGTGTGAAGATTGTGAATCATAAGTATCTTGGCTCCTATAAAATGCCTAGTTACACTGTGGTAGGTATAAAACACACATTTCTAAAACTGTGGCTAAGCTCTTGCTTGTGTGGGGGATTCAGAAGAGCTATACCTCAGTATGAAAGAGATGCATACCATAGCGCAGATCAATATATAAAAGGTTTAAAGGGGTAAGAATCGTACTTACAATATTTACAATCAATAAAGGCATTGACACATTTAGACATCTGGAGTCATCGACATCTCACCACCTCCGTTTCCTTCATGACGCCAATGGTCTGGGGAGCCTTCCCCAGCTGTTTCGTTCCTTTTCGGCGTCTCTTACGGACTCCGCAGCGCCACTTCTGGTTTTGGTTGTAGGCTTATTAACTACTTATGATTCACAAGACATCTGCACTTAGATGGGTTTTTTTCTTGTTGATTCTCTCTCATGCTCCCCCTGGATTGTGAGGACGGTTTCAGCCATTTTGAGGACCAGTGAAGACAGTCCTTAGCAGAGGCTCTGAGCAGGAAGTTGCAACCATATTTTCCAATTCGTATTTCACTTTATGCACTCTTTGTGAATTTATTTGTGTTCACTATAGACACTATATTTAATACTCACATTTTGGCACTTGAATTTATTCTGTGGGAGCACCAAACCAATCACATTGTTGTTTGTCATAATCTCCCTGGATCAACATCTTTCCCAGGTTTAATTATTTGGTATATCCCTTTCCTTTCTAAAAAGATGTCCAAACGTGTTTAAAAAAAAAAATATCTATTGTATCTGCCATCAGCCTCCATGGGAAATGAAATCTACACTTAGCTGTCCATACTGTAAAGAACCCTTTCCTTCAACCTTGAGGGATGACCCCATGCCATTTGTATTGCTCTTAGGATGAATGGTTCTGTTGAAAACTCCTTGTGTTGGCCCCGTACATGATGAGGAGGAATGGCTCAGTGAGTAAAGACACCGACTCTCTAAACAACTACACTAGGGGTGTCCCTAGCTCTCTGTGCCTCAGGCACCAAAAACAGATTGTACGCTCTACGAGGCAGGGACTGTGTCTGTAACATTCCTGTGTGCTACATACCTCACATTATACTGTCATTGTGAAGCGCTTTGCGACCCATTGTGGCTATATGAAGTTATTACATTTATTTACATCCTGTTGCCTCTTTTCTAATGTAAACAAATCTACTTTAGTTAGCCTCTGCTCAAAAATCAGATTTTCCATCCCCCTTTATTAATTTGGTGGCTTTACTCTGAACTTTTTCTAATTCCATAATGTCTTTTTATTTTTAGGGAGTGGTACCCTAAACTGTACTCTCTATTCAAAGTGTGGTCTTACTAATGCTTTAAACCGTGGCATAATTATGCTTCCATCCCTTCCCCGTTTAATGCAAGATCAGATCTCATTTACATTAACAGTGCCGAATGTCATGCAGTAGTTGCAAAGCCTGCTGTCTACAAGCACTCCTAAATCCTTTCCCATCAAGGATTCACCTAATTGTGCCCCATTTAAGTTGTAAGTCACCTGTTTATTCTTGTTTCCCCCAAATGCATATCCAGTTATCTGTATTAAACCTCATCTGCCATTTACCTGCCCATGTCTATCCAAGTCCTTCTGGAGAGAAATTACATCCTGCTCTGATTTTACAACCGTGCACAATTTAGTTAAATCAGCAAAGATGGAGACTTTGCTCTCTATGTAAACCTAAAGGTCATTACAGGCATACCCCGGTTTAAGGACACTCACTTTAAGTACACTCGCGAGTAAGGACATATCGCCCAATAGGCAAACGGCAGCTCACGCATGCGCCTGTCAGCACGTCCTGAACAGCAATACCGGCTCCCAACCTGTACCAAAGCTGTGCACAAGCGGGGAAACAATTGAGCCTGTTACAAATGCCTTATTTACATCAGTTCTGCACGTATATGATGATTGCCGTACAGTAAATGCATCGATAAGTGTGAAAAAGTGTAGTGCTTCACTTTAAGTACATTTTCGCTTTACATACATGCTCCGGTCCCATTGCGTACGTTAATGCGGGGTATGCCTGTAATAACCAAGTTAAACAGTAGGAGCCCCAGTACTGATCCTTCAACTTCCCCATTATTGACATTAGGCTTACGGGTCCGAAATTCCCCAGTTATCTTGTTCCCTTTTTAAATATGGGCATCATGTCTGCATTATAAGAATCGTGTGGCACTGAGCCTGTGGAAATGGAGTCCTTGAATATTACTGAACTTGGCTGCTTAAGAACCCTTGGTTGCATACAAATCAGAGCCAGGTGCTTCAATTACTTTTATGTTATCAAGCCGCCTATGCGCTTCCTCAGTTAACGAATTGTTCATTCATATAGAGATCGCGGCTTCCTCCTGTGGCACTATTATTCCAATCGACAGAAACTTGCATTTCAGTTAACAGATTTAGTTAGGATTGATTTTCGAGGCTGATAACAGAAGCAGACCGCCCACACAGATCTGTACTTTTTTTTTTTTTTTAAAGTTCATAGTCGAAAAAAGTCTGCTCACACAAATGAGAAATTACACATTTAATTTGAAGGTAATTTAAATTGATATGATTTATTTTGTTTTACATTTTTAAAGAAGTCATTACAATTGTGTTCATTCTCAAAATGAATGTTAATATTCAAGTTTCCCCTCATGGTTTTTTAATTAAGAATTTCATAGTTTTTATTTATATTTTTTTTTTCATTTTTGCTCAAGCATGTCAGTCATTCCGAAAGCCTTCGCAGGCCACAAGGTTGGCCACCCCTGGTTTAGATCGTACTTGTAGCACCTTTGACATTGATGCTACCTGTAAATAAAATGAGGGCTATTGTGTATCTATAAATAAAAAAAAAAAAACCATTTGAGCACCACTGTGAACCTAGGAACAAAGATTAAACCAATACAGACACAAAAGACAAGACAGGTTAATTGGAGATTTTCATTTATGAGGTTTATTTCAACTTCATCGGTTTATTCAAATCTTCAAAATAGTTTTTATTCTACATTTGTTTTAGTATAAAAAAAAAAAAATCCACAAGTGCACCACAGTGTATTAAAGACGTTGAATGCTGAACTTCCTTAACAAATCAGTCATAACACCCAACAAAGTCTGCATGGGGTGATGGTCACGTATTCAATATACTGTGATGCCTATTCCCGTGCTGGAGAAGTGTTTAGTCCCATGAATTTGAATGTAGCTGAAATCTGCTCCAGCACTGGGAAGAGGCTTCACAACATATTGAATGAGGGCCATTAAGAGCAAATGAAACCAAAATCAAATAGTTACAAAAGCTATGTTCTTTGTAACCAGTCTCCTGCTAGAGGGACCTGAAGAACAGGTTCTTCTAGCAGCAAACTGTTCACACACAGAAAACATGTTAAAGCATTATTGAACAGGATCCCTGAAATGTTCTTCTGATATAGATTATAGTCATTCTGACAATCACTTCCCAAATTCCCCTGGAAATCAATCAGCAGTGTCTGGAAGGGAACGGCCAGTTACGGTTATTGAGTAAATGACTGGTGACATGTCTAGCTGGAGGAGACCAATATTGATATGTAGCAAAGGAAGAATCCAGGAAGGAATAGCCGATGCATGGCCAAAAAAGCAATGCTGAACGTGGTGACCAAAACAAACTGTTTAATGTATAAAATCCATACAAGTGGGGTACTGACAAATCCTCTAACGCGTTTCACACAGCATAGGCACTTAACGAAACGCATTAGAGGATTTGTCAGTACCCCACTTGTGTGGATTTTATACAACATTTTGTTTTGGTCACCACGTCCAGCATTGCTTTTTTTGGCAGTGCATCGGCTATTCCTTCCTGGATTCTTCCTTTGATACACGTCTTGCACCTGGGAGCACGCCTTGCAGGTGTCACCACAGCGGACCATGAGTTGTTCTATCAGATTCATTCAACATTATCGTGCTGTATCATAAGCCAGTTGATTCATTGCCTATTTATGTGCATACCCCCAGGGTTGGTGTGGATCAGGCCGCGCTGGTAGCTCCGCTCTTGCGGGACGTCCGCGACTGCCTCCCATCTCCCTCCTCAGGGTTCAGTTGCATGTTACATCATTTTATATTGTTACACCCACGGTCACTCATATATACAGAATTTTGGACTTAATGTAAGGACTCTTGGAGACACATTGCCCAAAATTGAATTGTGGACTTTTATGCTTATTCAAATTGAATGTTTTTTTTGACACACCGGATTTTGGGACTTGTTTTCAGCCCATTCACCTGCAAATATTGATATGTATGTGGGTAGATTTCAAACAAGATATCAGAACCAGGTTCTTTGAGTCATATTAGTAAATTATAGGATTTCTTAAGTGAACAATCTTTTTAGAGACAGTCATTGCATTGTGTGGTTACTGAAAACGATTGTATCCCTAGAAGCTTACCTAATGTTGCTATTGATAGTTTAAATCAGTAATCCCCCCAGAAGCCTATAGGCGTTTAACTCTTAATGTTCATATATTGCTCACTAGGCGCAACCTGCTTCAAAAAAAATATGTTTTTTAAAAAAAGGATTTTTTTTTTGTGTTAATAATGACGATTTCCTTTCATCTTGGTTTCCATGGTAACCTTAAGACCACACTGGGCTCTATGTTAACCTCCAGGACATTTAATATTTCAAAAGCCAATATCTACTGATTTTAAGTAAAACAGACAAAGCACGCTTTCCCCCCAATAAAAACAGTATGTTTTTCTTTACTACAACCTCAATGATTAGGCGTGTCTGTATTTAAGTCAGATTGTATAGTACGGACTAGCAAAAGTGAATTATTCACTACCTGTAGGGCCTTGGCTGATTTGGAGAATTGATTCAAATTAGGGTGGTATAAGTTTTACGGCCTTAATCCTTTTTGCCGATAGGGTTATATTTGTTTAACGGGCTATTAAAAATGTAATCAAAATAAACCACAAATGCCATGTAATATTTCTAGTGAGGGTTTTTGTACAGACTTGTGTTAAGGGCATTTCCGCTGCAACTGCCTGAATGTCCCTTTTAGGCATGACAAACGTGATGCAAAGATTTTTGGTTTTTTTTAATAGAAATGTTAGAGCTATGATGTGATGGTCAGCATGAGGGCAAAATGTAAAAGCAGATGTCAAACTATCCATTAAATGCTGTGGTTTTATTGATCATCCTATTGCATTTCAAAATTACATGATGCTTTAAATATTGGACTCAAGATGGAGAAGTCATACAGCAATGCAAAACATATTGCTTCCATCACAAAAAGATGCTCCCATATAACCCAAGACAACTATCCAGAAATCGAGGGAAAAAAAACAGAAAACATCCATACTGGCATCAAAGGGGCTGACAATGCAGAAATGAATCTCAATGTTAAAAGTGATGGGTATTACAGGTACCATTTGTGTATTAAAAAAAAAAAGTGACACATTCAAGTGTCTTCATTAGCACTGCACACCTAGAAAATCTTTCTGCCATTTCAGCTGTGTGATGTATTACAGACCATCAATTTTTAGGAGCTGTGTGACAATATATGCACTCAACATGTTTTATGTATATTATTCTTTGAACACAAAATAATAATTTTTTCTGCCCCCAAAAAACATTTCTTCTGTTTTGAACAAAAGTCTAGTCTAAAATTGTTCAAAACCTTTCAACTGAATTCAGAAAAGGTGTTATGTTGGTGTATGATCTACAATTGTTTTAATAATAAAATAAAAAAAAAAACACTTTACAGAAAATTGAGATATGAAGATATGATTAGGAAAAGCAGTAACGCTTTCTGCACTGGTTTTGAAAAGAGTTTTTATTTATTTATTTTTAAACGCTGTATATGTAGTGGCTCAGAGGGTCTGCAGTGGTGGGACTAGTGTCCACAACCTCCCATTGGACTAGACCCTCAGGAAAAAAGTTTAGTTGATCTGAAACAACCACCACCCCCCCCCCCCCCAAAAAGCATTTAAAATGCATCAGAAAAACATGTAATACACAATTAGTTTTTTTTTTAACATTTGTTTTAGAACACAACTGCAATCTAGTATCCACTACACCGCTAAATGTCCATAGAATATTAATCTGCAATGTCTTAAGTGCCTGTTAAGCACTTTAGAGGGTAAATCGTCTGAAAAATAATCATGTCTCTAGCACCAGAGCAAGGGCTTTGGGCTTAATGAAAATGCCAAGAGACAGGTGGAAAAACTACAGATACAAGATGGGTACCTTTGGAATGGGGAAACAGGGCAGAAAAATAACTGACATTTCTAGAAAACATCTGGGACCCGTGTTACAACGAAGTACAGCATTAGAGGCGAGTTTTACTTGTGTGCGTGTATATGTTTGTCATTCTCTAGAAGATACAGACTTTCCTAGAGTTTACAATGAACACAAATCTTGTCTGTCCTAAAAATCAAGCCAGCTGAAATCTTAAAGCCTGACAGTCAGTCACCAATCTGATCTTTCACGGTGCCTCAAAAGTTGCCCCCACGATAAATTCTCTTACCCCTTAATAAGGGGGTCTAGAGTACCCAAAATCAGGCTGTAATATTTAAGTTTAATAAAGAGTGAAGATGCGTGGGGGGAAAGGTAGGAGGGTGGCATGAAGGGTTGCAAAGCATTTTTTTTTTCCTTTTTAAAAGAACCTCCCTTTTCTATAGTAGGAGCACTTAAAGATTGAGCACCGGGAAGACATCCCACCAAACCTGTGTCTAAACAGCAATTCTGGGTTAATATTCTAAAGCAGAACATCGTGGGAAGTGCTCACGCTGTGAGATGTCCTTCCATTTAAAAAAGAGTTAGCCTGTTTTTGTTTTTTGTTGCTTTATGCCCCCCCTTTCCGTGCCTCTGGTTCCTTTTCACCACATGCTATAGCCGCCATCTGAGCCGCCCATGAAGTAGTTGCCTTTCCTCTGTGTGACTAAGACATTGGCACCTTGCATAGCCGCCAGCTGGGCTGCATTGGGAGGGCAGCCTGGAGGGGGAGGCTGAAAGGAGAGAGCAAAGGGATCATCATCACATTCATTTGCAACAAAGTTTATGTATTCACTAGATCTCGTCCCACTAACCCGTTTTATACATGCAGCCACTTGTACTTTGCACTGCTTTAAAACTTGCATACATGTCTCCTGCTATATAAAAATGAACATTGCCACAAACATTCAGTGTTGGTTATTTTTGGCAGTAATGTAATCATTGTCCTAGGAAACATGCAAGTTTACGACCCACTATTTGAAAGCAGCATCCGCTTCCCCCTGCAGTAGACTATAGAAGTTTAACTCAATGTTAGTACCTTTCCCCCTGACCACATCACCCATCAGGGGTTACTACAGTAACCTCAGGCTGCAGTGGCTCCTAGGAGATCTCCATTTTGACCTGGACATTTAATATTTCAAGCGCTTCTGTCTCCTGAATAGAATAACAGACTAACATAAAAAGTGCCTAAAAGGGCAAGTAACTTTAAACAAGTATGCAAAAGATATATACTTCAATGTTTGGGTTGGGGTGTTTGCCCTAATACTGATAAAGTGCAGACTAGTGTTTTAACCCCTTTAGTGCTCTACTGATGTACAGTATACTGTACATCAATAAAAGTGCCACCCGAGAGCCCTTGACTCCTTATTTCATTGCCCCTTGCTTGTTTTTTAGGGATTATACGGGATCGGCCCTCCATTGCGTACCACACTGAAGGGGCGGGTTCCGCCTCCTTCGTCACGTTCAGCCCAACGGCCGGAAGAGTAACAGCATCACGTGATCGCTCCAAAGAGCGGCCACGTCACGCAGAAGTATCAGAGGGTCTGTGGCCAGGGGGTAGCACGCCCCTCAGGGACTGAAAGGGTTAAACACACAATTTGATGCCATGGCCATTTTGTGTTCTACTATAAAACCATCTTTCATTTTTATTGTATGAAATAGCCGCCATCTGCATAAGAAGCAATGGGTTTGTGCCTATTGATTAAAATGCCCATATAAAACTTTTAGGAATTCTATATATAATTTAAGACAACCACTGTGCTGAATAAATAAAACAATTAAATAATGTAACACGTTTTTGGGAGGAATACACCATCCACGTGCACACTGAAAGTGTGTGGTGTGTACATTATTATTATTTTTTTTTTTTAGTGCACCTATTTGCCATCATTGCAAAGGCTTTGAACTATAATGCTTTGTGACTATATCTTTATTTAGTAAATAAAATGTAGCACAGTTCAATGAAAGAATGTCACACAGACAAAATTGAGTACAGTGTATTAGTCTTATTTTTGTAATATTATACCTCTGATCCCCTAACCCCCAGGGACCTTCCGGTTCCCAAGATATTTGTAGTTTTTTATGTCTGTGTGAGACACAAAAATCAAGCCTACAGATATGGCCACGTGGTCACCAATAGGAAGTCTCAGCGCCATCTCCCAAAGATGCTGCAGCTTTCTATCGGCAGCCAGAATTAGTCTGACCCAATGACCGTCTTGTGTTCACTAGTCAATTATTGGTGGACACAGCTACTTATATCTCGGGAATTGAGGGGCGCATGAAGGTTGGAGCATCCCAAATCAACAGGGTACCTCAGGTAGCATTGCATTTAAAAAAAAAAAAAAAAAACATACTTGTTTTCTTAGGGGAGATAGCCTCTGACACGATCTGAAGTGATGGACGGAAGGGGGAGGAACTCCTCCCATTCCATCATCAGTGACGGAGTGGTCACGTGATCGAGAGTGCCGGATGGGTCACAGTACTCTGGCTTCTCCGGCACTCAGGGGGTTAAGCAAAGGGCCCCATCTCATCCTAAAGCAACAATCTCACGTCACTTTGAGATGATACTTACTGGCAAGTTTGCAGAGGTACCAGCTCCAAATCTAGCACCTGCATCAAAGCCCCCATCAACAATGACAGTGGAACCAGGAGGATACATGGGTCCAATGGGATAGTAAGCCATGGGCACAGAGGAGGGCATAGTGGCAACTGGCATAGACTGAGTCATCGGCAGGTACACAGAGGTGCCAGGATAGGGTCCAGCGAGAGATGCCATATTGGCAGCCTGTTGGTGCACGTACCCTGGGCGGTAAAGCTACAGAGGAAAAAATAATACTGTTATTCTCCATTTGCACCTTTTTATTAGCAAAAACAGGAAAAACATTTGTAGAACACCAATGTTTAGACAGGATAATACATTTTGTCACACATTCATTTTATTGCATTCCTGATATAAAGTGGTTTTATTTTAGTGTGTATAAAAAGCCTTATAAATAAAACTAAAATACAACACCTAATAAATGCAAACCAAAGAATTAAAAAAAAAAAAAAAAAAAGTGAAGAAAATGTGAAATAACCAATCCCAATAGTAACAAATACCAATATACCCAATTTATATCTGCTATCTTCATTTGCCAGAGCTACTATAGATCCTCACAACAATAGAAAAAAAAAATCTAATGCACAAATTGAAAAAGAAAAAAAAAAAAAAAGAAAAACCACACAACACACCCTACAAAACCCCTATAAATTTTTCATCATATCTTATATATTTTTTGCTCAATCCCCATGAAAATGTGTACAATTGTAGATCTGTTATGTAGATTAATACTATATAAGAAGCATCTAAATCAGGGGTGCGCAATCTGCCCCCCCCCCCCCCTTACGTTACTTGACGCCATGGCGACGCATCGCCAGAAACAGTCTGAGCCAAGGGAAGGGACCTTAGGCTCCCCTGGCATTTAATTCCAATGCCTTCGGGAAGAGTGTGGGGCCCCTAAGTGTCACGTGACCCAACCCCCCCAACAAAATTCAGGCCCCCCATGTGCACACCCCTGATCTAGATAAATCAACTGATGTTACATTGTAAATGAGGCTTTTAAAAAAATAAAATAAAAAAACACACGTCCATCAAGTTCAACCTATGCTAAATTTAGATGACAGATACTTATCCTATATTTATATTTACATTATATGGATACAGAGGAAGGCAAACAAAAAAACCCCAGTGACATCATC
This sequence comes from Ascaphus truei, assembly GCF_040206685.1. Lineage (NCBI taxonomy): Eukaryota > Metazoa > Chordata > Amphibia > Anura > Ascaphidae > Ascaphus > Ascaphus truei. Next base: position 337,486,757 of record NC_134485.1, on the reverse strand, counting down.
CAATGCTGTCTAAGGGCTGTAATATGCAGCATGCGGCCGTGCGTTCCTATGCGAACGCGCGTGCCGCATGCTTTTCGTGTATATAGTGCCGGGAGCTGCAGGTAAGGCATATGTGTGTGTGTGTGTGTGTGTGTGTGTGTGTGTGTGTGTGTGTGAAAGTAAGTCCTAGATTAAAAAAAAAATTAAAGAAAAAAAAAACCACACACACACACACACACACACACACACACACACACACACACACACACACACACACACACACACACACACACACACACACACACACACACACACACACACACACACACACACACACAACTAGCCTTAGGGGGGAAATTACATTCCTTCCTGACTCCAAATATTGGCAATTAGATTTCTCCCTGGATCAACATCCTTCCCATCTTTACTTATTTGGTATATCCCTGCACACCTTTCTAGAAAAGGATGTCCAAAGCAATCCCAACTTAAATTACCTGCCTGATTAAAGACATTAAAAAAATAATAAATAAGTGTCAAAACAGATATTTAACTGTCTAAACAGGACACTGCTCTTAATTTACTTTCTTTCTAGAAGGGACAAACCCTTAAAAAGAGTCAGAGTCACTTAAGACATAAGTAAACGAATCAGATTTAATGGTTAATCTGAAGCTTTAAAACAATATAGAACAGGTGGAGATATTGATCTCCTCTTCCCCATGCTAATGATAATGTTATCAGATCTCTGTCCATCCTCTTAGAACCAACTAAATAAAACAAGGGTACTTTAGAGACGATGAGGTACCAGAATGTAGGCGTGTGCAACCCACTAGGAATGACCATTCCTCAGACCATCCTAAAAAGGGCTAGCCAATAAACGGGTATTTCTTGCCCCAACCAAAATAACTGGGCCTCAATTTACATTGTTTACAAACATTCACAAATCAACTTTCCAAAATTAGACAAAAAAAGAGAGAGAGTTATGTACTTAAGATTTACCCATGAAACATGACCCGGAGTTGTTCAATTTTGTCCTATATGAGACTACACCTTTAAAACGTTTATCCTTTGCATTGTAAAGAGAAATAAGAATATAATATACTCAAATAAAAAGATCACTTGTGAGCACATTCACGTCTTAGACAGGTCTGCAACCCTGCCTTTCACCATTATGACCTAGTGTGACACACACACACACACACACGGCAGCGTTGCAGACCTGTTTAAGACGTGAATGTGCTCACAAGTGAACTTTTTATTTGAGAGAATACATGTACATACATACCACAGTAGGGCCTCGCTTGTTGGTGATCCACCAATATGGCTGTACCGAGAAGGGGGCTGCCATGTCTGCACATGCACAGAAGGGGGATGGCCAAGGTCGTGCAGAAGGGTAGGAAAGATGGAAAATGGCCAGTGGACATAGCGCGCACACACACACACACACACACAATGTTGTGAGGATCAATTGTAACCTCAAGCAATTTCACCATATTACTGTATTATTTTGCACTGTGTCTTACATTGTACATGTCATTGTGGGGTTTCATACTTTACCTCTGAGTAAGCAGGAGGAGCATCTGTATAAGGAGGAGCCTGTTGGAGATGCATGGTTGGTGGGTACACAGACTGAGGATTGGGAGACTGTGTGGGATAGGCTGGGGGAGTAGGGTATTGTCCTGTAGAAAGGAACAACAAGGACAAAAAAAGGTTAACTGTGTATTTATGGGTAAAAAAATGAAAATATATTTCTGCTGAGCAAAAATAAATACATAAATACTTTGTTGCAGTTGTTTCAGCATTAGTAAATCTAAAGTTTTTGTTCTACTAATTCTATTAAAATCATTCATTGTTTGCAGCAATCAGACCCATGTCATAGAAACCAGGATTTGACTTTGTAAGGAGAAATCACCAGCCTTATTCTAAACGTACATAATTTATTTAAAAATATTGAATATTATACTTTATGAAGTGATGCACTGACCAATCAGAGCTGTATGCTTACTGGTTTCTGAGCCACACGAAAAAGACAACGCATTGGTTCAGTGACCTGCCACACACAACATTTGACAGTGAATTAAGTAGATATCCCAAAAGGGAATAAACCCCTCCAGCCCTCAAAGAATAGTGCATATCCCACAAAATAATTAATATTTACAAGTGTGCTAACCAAAAACACTATAAAAATGTGTTAGACATAATATTCCAGGAAACATTTGTGTTAAATGACTGCTGTGAAAGAAAGTATTTGGAAAGTAAATAGTGTGCCAATTATGAAATACAAATGTATTGATAATGAACAAAAAAAATACTCAAACTTGATACTGAAAATGATATAAAACCTGTCATAATAATATCGATATATTAAGTATTGTAATCAAGCACAAGGGGGGTTATTGTTGGTTACAAATAGTCTTAAAACTAAATTATTTTTTTGTATGGCCTGTTAAAGCAGCAATATGGGTTAACTTTTATCTTATTTTATTAAACATTTATTTTTTAGTACAGGTTTAAAGCAGGCGGTCTCCGGAGCTGGGGACACCTGCTTACAGAGATACTTACCTCTGTAGGGGGTGACTGATGACATCACTGCTTCCTATTGTCCCGCCAGACATTTAAGACACCATTAGATTAAGGCAGGGGTTCTCAACTCAAACCTCCCCCCCCCCACCACCACCTGAACAGGTCAGGTTTTAAGGCTATCCCTGCTTCAGCACAGGTGGCTCAATCAAAGACAGCCACCTGTGCTGAAGCAGGGATATCCTTAAAACCTGACCTTTTGGGGGAGGGGGGTGGTTGAGAACCCCTGGATTAAGGAACACCGTTTCTCTGCCTGCAGGGATACCAGAACCACAATGGAGGCAAGTATCTTTGAAAGCAGGGAGTCTCCGGAGCCGAAATTAACGCAGTTCAACTCTGGAGAACCCCTGCTTAAAACCTGTTATAAAAATAAATATATATTTTTAAGTTAACCTTTAATGCTGTTTTAAACCCTTAACCAGGCCTCGTTTACAGATAGAAAGGAATGTATCCAGCGCCACAGCAATCCGTCAAAGTTGAATTCCACTCTGGTGATACAAAAGGCTTTACTGAGAAGTTACACACACTAAAAACAAGAGGCTACACCACAACCTCCTCCTCTACAGCGCTTCGTCTTGGAGTTGGGGAGGTGGCTACAAACCCAACATTTAAAGTAAAAAAGCCCGCGAATAGGAGCCAAATTGGCCTTGCATCAGCTGTGTATCACACATGGAAACATATGTGCGCTAGCAAGCAAAGGTTAACTAGCGCTAGCATCTTTTATACATAGCATTATATAAAAAAAGTCTAATAATTGTAATGCTAAACATACCCAGTGGACTATATTTAGAAGTATAACTCTAATCTAAAGAGAAATCCAAACAACAGCATAAGATACATGGTATAGTATATATCGTATAGTATCTTACTATATATTTCGGAAACCGTCATATGTGTCTGTGTCTGTATGTGTCTCTCCCTGTGTCCCTAGCGGCAATCACATTGGACCATGGGCCAGGCCAATGAGATGGCTCCCTTGGCCCGCCCGCCCCTGCACACCTCTCATTGGCCTGAGGCGGAGTGACGGGCCAAAGGAGACACACACACACACACACCTCGGATCTGCGCCAGTCCCACTCTCCACCACCTCTCACTCCCGTCGTGTGTGTGTGTGTGTGTGTGTGTGCCCCCCTCACCGCAAACCCCCCGCCCGCCCTCACCGCAAACCCCCCCTCGCCCTCTTACCACCTCAGCCTCCCTGGCGCCAAGCCTCCTCCACCTCACCACTCACACGCCGCCAGCAAAACTCCCGCCGCCTCTCACACGCCGCCGCCGCCTGCCACTCAGCTCTTCTCATCGGGGCCCTGTATTACCGCCGGGAGCGCCAGCAAGCAGTTAAACCCCACCGCGGCCGAGCCGGGAACACCGGGGGCGCAAGGAGGTAACCTCCCCCCCCCCACCACACACAACCTCCCCCCCCCCGCGGCCGGGAGGAGCACCGGGGCGCAAGGAAGTAACCTCCCCCCCCCCACCACACACAACCCCCCCCTGCGGCCGAGCCGGGAGCACCAGGGGCGCAAGGAGGTAACTTCCCCCCCCCCACCACATACAACACCCCCTGCGGCCGGGAGCACAGGGTGGCGCAAGGAGGTAACCCCCCCCCCCCCCGCGGCCGGGAGCACCGGGTGGCGCAAGGAGGTAACCCCCCACAACCCCTCCCCTCCACACAACCCCCCCCCCCCCACACACACACACACACACACACACAACACCCCCCCCCACCGGCTGCCGCAAGGAGGTACACACACACTGACTGGCTGACACACACTGAATGGTGCACGCACACACAAGCACTGACTGACTGCCACGCACACACACACAACCCCTTACTGACGCACACACACACCCCCTGACACACACACCCCGACAGGCGCACGCACACACACCCCCCGACAGGCGCACGCACACACACCCCCCGACAGGCGCACGCACACAAACCCCGACAGGCGCACGCACACAAACCCCGACAGGCGCACGCACACAAACCCCGACAGGCGCACGCACACAAACAAACCCCGACAGGCGCACGCACACAAACCCCGACAGGCGCGCACACACACACCCTGACAGGCGCGCACACACACACCCTGACTGACGCATGCACACAACCCCTGACAGCACTGACTGTGTGTGTGTGTGTGTGTGTGTGTGTGTGTGCGTCAGTCTGTGTGTGTTTGTGTTTGTGTTCCTGCGTCAGACTCACTGACGCACACACATACACACTGCATGAAGCTGTAAAGGGGGACAAACAGAGCTGTAAAGGAGGGAGGGGGGGGGACTGGATTGATGTGAATGGGGGCCAAACAGAGAGAGGGGGGGAGGTGAGAGGAGACAGAGAGGAGCAGGAACATTACATCCCGGGCAACGCCGGGTCTCTCAGCTAGTAGTATATATATCGTTTACAGGGCTGATAGAATCTAGAGATAATAGCACCCGTTTTTTTAAGAAGGGATTGAAATATGGCTTCCCTTGCACTAGAATAAACCTTGAAAGGCATTTTTAAAAGGGTTTCCACAAAGGTAATAGAAAATAAGGAGAACGTCCTGCATCACAACATAACATACTGTAACAACGTGACAGAACAGAGGAAAAACCAAGAGCCTAGTCTAAACAGATATAACTAAGAGAAAGAATGGGAGTCACAAGCAAGCTATGATACAAGGTTGAGTTAAATGGTCGAGATATTAGATCAAGACCAGTTATAAATTCGGGAAAAAAAATAAAAATGGGTATCGCAAATATGTATTGAATTATGTAACATTATACAATAACCTATGTACATTTAAATACAATATGCTACAATGTAATATTTTGAAATGCATCTGTAAACACCCTAATAAAAAGATTCTTAAAAAAAAAGTTAATATTGGCCAAAAAAAAAATAAAATAAATGTGTTTCCACAGAGTATCAGGAGACATGACTAGACCTAACTTTCTAAAGATATTGAATATGGAATTCTGGGCTTGACAGCGATTTGCAAGAACAACTAGATACTTGTAAACGTTACGATTACACAAATCAAATTATGTCAAACACTTGATGTCAAGTGGAGGTGCGAAGGACAGATCTGTTTCTCCTGCAAAAATAGACGTTCTGTGGTCATCTTTTATGTTTAGTGCACAGATGCAAAAGTGAAGTTGGCGTGCGCTGAAGTATTATAGAAACAAAGTTATGAAGTCTTTTCTATATTGAGGCAAACTTAAATGGAAAAAAAAAAAACACACTTCCTGTTGACTTTTAAATCGTAAAAATGTCAGTCAGAGCTGATTGACGACAGGATGGGCTTATGTTGTTTTTAATCAGAGAAGCATAGTATACAAGTCTTGCCCTGGAGTTATGAAATCAAAATTCAACAGGTGTTTTGGGATCAGACACATGAATTCTCATATTTTCTACTCCAGTGACCTCTCTGGGAAGAAGCTATGACGTGGCAATGTATGCGGATTTCTGTTTATCCAATTATTTGAAGAACCTGACAGAATTTATTATAATTGTATGTTCTTGTAATCTTTCTGTAACCCAAGCACTCTATTTTTGTATATTAAAGCAAAACTTTAATAAGTAATACTTTGGGCTCTGATTGAACTCTTGCACTCCGCAAAGAGAGCAAATTACATTTTTCGGACACATTTTACTACAACAGATTTTTGCGTGTTAAGTGCATAAGTTTCCTGCTTTAGTAAACAGGGACCGAAGACCGTTTCTCTTTGGTGGTGGCAGCGGATAAATACATTTTAACCGAGAAAAGGGTAACTATGAACTCATTTAAAGTACAGTACCTTGCGAAGGAGAAAGGCAAGTTGGCTAGTTTAGCCATGTGTATTTACAAGTCATGTGCTGTTCGTGACAGATGGTATATTGGGACAGATTGAGGGGAGATATTAATTTGAAGGACCTTGGGATGTGAAGATTGCTGTGTGTATTAACCCATGTCCCATATACAGGTCACGTGCTCACAGGGGTACTTAACGTTACAGCCCCTTTCAAAAATACATAACTACAACATATTGTTTCTCTAAACATACATTAAGGCATGTAGAAAAATTTGCTGAAGCACTAATGCATGCCTTGGAAAGGATACACACTTTTGTGTATTTTCTGTATTTCATAGTGTTGTACCGGGTCCATTTAAAAAAACAGGTAACGGGTACCAGGCAAAATGAAACATTTTAGCCGGCTGGGTACCCGTTTGGCACTTACCTGCAGGGACGGAAGACCGGCAAGGAAGACCGCGGCGACATCTGGGACCAGCAGCAGATGTCCTGGTGGCGGTGGCAGATGCCGAAGGTCTTGTTCGTCCAGCAGGAACAGAGCACACAGCTGATGCCTGTGTGAGCCGGGGAAGCATGTGACCGGAGCAGGAGCGTTCCTATTGGACAGCTGGGGAGGAACCGGCTGCCTCGCCGGTCTTCCGTCACCTGCTGCAGGTAAGCAAGTGTTTAACCATTTTCAGCTGCCCTGAAGTTACCCGGTTCCAGTCCTAGTCCCCTGCTGCCGAATCTGGGTAATTTCTGAGTAGCTGAAAAAGCGCCAGGTAAGCCGGGTACCCGGTACATCACTAGTACTTGACGATGATGAAATTCATTTTTTCCAACTATATTAAAACTATATGAACCCAAACAACAAGAAGAAAAGTACCCGAAACTCCTACAACTAGGGCTTCATAGTGCATAGTGGTGGACTGGTGAATACCACAGATCTTGATGTGTCCCCTTGCTCTGCAAGCCCAAGCAAAAACCCACATAGAAAATAAATGCAATTATTAATTACATTATTATTATTAATTACTTACTATGTATAAATAAGTGAATTGCTTCAATCAGGAAGGCAGTCCATGAGTGACCAACCAGCAGTGGATTTATTATATTTTATAGCTGGAGCAGATGAACCCAAAGCGGTAGCGCCATGCCAAAGGTGCAGGCATGCTGCGTTGGATGCCGTCACGTGGCTCATCCCATTCCCAAAGCTTTGTGGGACGTGAAATTGCGGACCGCAACAGTGATTGACAGAATCACCGGCAACGTATGTGTCCAGACGGAGAGTAATGGAAACAGCAGAGGGGAGGGTCCTTCTGAGCGGTTAGGGTACTGGCCTGAATGTATAATGCTGCATTTGTCAAGAGTTTTATTGCCCTGCTCTCCCCTGCCTGTGCGCACCGTGGAAGTTTGACGTGGGCTACTAAAACTTACTGTGCGCTAACATTCACATCTGCACGTTATAGGGAACACTAGCTGCTGATATAATTACTAGGGCTCGAAAATGCCACTGACTCCATTTAAAATTAAAAAAAGAAAAAGAAAATGTTATATATATATATATATATCATGCAGCAAGCTTAAGCCTATAGGGAACCATGTTAAAAATGGTTATTGAGCCAAAAAGTGACACTGTGTGCTCATTTGCATGTCATTTCCCAGAATCCCTTGCTGCAGTGGAAGTGCTGTATGCTGGGTGATAATGGGGAAAGGCGGGGTTGCAGACCTGCCTAAGACATGCAGATGAGCATACAGTTATATTTGCCCACACACACACATACATATACACATACACATATATATATATATATATATATATATATATATATATATATATATAAATCACCCGTCAATCACCAGTTAAACAGTATAAACAGGTCTACAAGTGCGATAATACAGATGCCCCTATGATCCCCCCACTGAGATTGTAAGCTCTTTGGGGCAGAGACTAATTTTCCTATTGTTTTAGGTCTGAAGCGCATATTCCCATTGTGTCATGTATCACTGCTATAAAGAGCTATGTATCTGGATGGCGATATGTAAACAAAGATATACATAATTATACCGACAGCCTCATCGTCCCAGAATAATCAGACACCCCACCATAGCCCATATGATTAAAACCTGTGATGAATATAGCGCAAGTGTATCCCCCAAATAGATGGAAATTAACCTGATAGAAGCACCTGGAACTGGGATTTCAAACATTAATCGACTACCCCAAACGCTTTGAGTCAGGAACTTATGCCTGAAAAGTCTATGCTCCGATACAATAAATATTATAGAATATTTTGTCAGTACTATCAACACTCATTTCAAAAGCTACAGAGCCCTCACTACAAACAGAGAAAACAGAAACGTTTCAGACTTCACTTAAAAAACAAAACAAAAAAAAAAACAACACAACATACTTTGTATGATTTTTAGAAGGCATTAATCACTTTATTTAGCATTAAATCTTCCATTACCATTATTTCTATTTGGTCCTACGTAGGACTGAGCCTTTAAAAGTCATTGCTATTTTTAAATGGGGTAGGAGGGCGTGTGTGGGGGAAGAGAGGAAATATAGAATACAAAAAAAAAAAAAAAAAGTTTGCGGTGTTATATACCAGCAGCTGCGAATATTTTTTTCCCCTCAGAGCAAGTAACTTAAAAACACTTCCTTTGTTCCTCAAATCAATACCGAAGTCACTCACCTGTCACTGGAGAATGTAGTGGCTTGTGTACCTGTAAAAGTGTGACCTCCATGAAAATTCCATCTGTTGTATACAGAGGACTGGATTCACTGGTTGTAGCATCAAATTTCACTTTAACTGCAGCTCTGTGACATCTGCCAAGTGGGGTTGCATGGTTCCACAGGCATTTCAAAACACTACCTGCTTTCCTTTTTGAACAAGGCAGTGCTCTCTCTTAAGGCAGCAAAAGTATATTTAACCTATTTGTTTCCAGAATGCCTGTGATTAATCTTTTTACTTAGGGATTTTAGAATAGTTAAATTGTCATTGGATATTCCTAATCAAAAAACAGAATCCCAGCATTTTAACAGGCTTATCAAGGTCACAAGGAATGTCCTAAAACAGACTGTGGGACCCTGTAAAGTATCACTCATTTGGAATAAGTATCACTTCTTGGAAAACCATCCAACTCTGACTGCATCAATGTTTCTCTACATTTAACAGTGTTATTTAATTAAAATGATTGGTTTAGACTTTAGAAAATACACACCGTGTGTGTGTATCGAGTCCCTCCTCCCAAATATTTACTATCTGTTTCATTTCATTCTTGGCTCCGGAACCCAAGTAGAATAGTAATGCAAGCGGGAGGGGATGGTGCTTGCAGTGTGCACAGAAACTTGAAAAACAAGCCCCTGGGGACTCTTCTATGACGTCCCTAGCGGGGTGTGTGCTGCTTGGCACAGCTGTGACATGGATTCTACATCTCAAAGAAATGAGATGGCAACACCATAATTGTTAGGAACAAGCTTAATTAGCTACACAGCCAAGGGCCAAATAGGGATTTACCGCCAAAAACAAACAAATGTACAGTAGGAGTTACTGAAGATACCTGGTCATTCATTGATGTTAACATTACCCCAAATAGTTAATTTAACCGATTTGCAGCCAGGGGGGGCAAGCAAGTCAATGCGTGAAGGAGTTAACGTAGCAAAGGATTGAATGGTATCATTTTAGAACGCGTGTTTGAAAATGCTCTTCTCGGTTTATGAATCTTTTGACGAAATAACAAAAGCAATGTCAGCAGAATCAGCACTACTGACTGCTGTACAAATCTAGAAGTGAATGTGGGATTTGTGTGGAGCAGGGAGGGCAGGAAATAGCAGAATATGGCATATGGCCTACTCCGTTAACAAATCCCTCTGCCCGTGTTAATTGAGGACAGACAGATTGCTAGGTGTGAGTGTGTAACACAAGGAGGAGCAGAGGACTACCTTGAAATTACTAGAGACGGCATGCAAGCTCAGATAAAATAGGGTCAATAATCTACCATTTTAACTCATATTGTGGAAAACATCTACAGAATCCTTAATAGGATCTGACCCGGGGTTAATAAAGTACTGTAACTTTTTTCTTTCTAACCCATGAAAATGTATTGCTCACTGAAGAAACAAAAATCAGTGAGACTTGACTCAAATATTTCATTTTCCTCAGGACAAACTGCTTGTTTCTTTTTCTTCTCATTACCAGAGCCGGGAAAGGAAGGTTCTCCGGGTTCCCAACAGATGAGATGAACTCAAAATGGCCACCAGAGTCAGTCAGATGACGTTGTAGCTCTCTACTGGTGATCCCAGCAGGCATAATTTGTATTTAGATTATTCTACGAGCAGATACATCAGGTAAATTGGTCAGGAATTGTGGAGTCCCCATAGGTAAAACTACTGTGATTTTGCTCTAGGGGACCAATAATTCAGGTATGAGAAAAATATATAAACCATTTTAGGAGACGGTGCTTCCTTAAGCTTCTGCTCTCTTGAACCCTGCCCTCAATATCTGTGTAATTTTCCATTCCTGAGATACTAATTCTCGAAATCCAGAATTAGGGATAGCACCAAATGACCTCCACGGAAACAGATAAAGCCAACATCAGAGAAACATACCTCTTCAGATTTATGAGAAGGGTTAGGCTTGGGGTTCAAAGCTGCATCAAAATATGAACTAGATTGCCATCAAATATACTGAAACTGTGAGACTGTATTTAAGTTTACGAGACTGATTATGCTAAAAATCAGGGAAACTCAGACAACCAGTGAGCTGACGTGAATTTTAATCAGAATACTAAAAATCAAAATCCTTACAAATTATACTTCGACAAAAATACATAGAAACAACACCCCCCACCCCACCATTAAACTAAACATGAAAATTAACCTTTTCCGTTTCAGGGGGGGAGGGGCTGTCTGAAATGCACTAAATGGCAATGTAACAATGAAAATAAATTACACACAGTCAATCTGCGCATGTTGGCGGGGAGAGAAAGAAGAACTTTTAGATACTATGGTATTAATGGAATTATGTCAAATTAAAAAAGGGACATATCCAATAGTTCACAATACACATTATTTTACAATTAACACATTTACTGTCAAGAAATCAAGCCAGCATCCAGACTTTGAATGTGCAGATCTTAGTGGCAAGAGATATATTCGGCCCGATTGGATGCTTCGTACAATATAACGCTAGTCCCTAAGTCTGCCTCTAAATGCTTGGCCCCACCCTTCTCTTTTCTAGGCCCTTCAATATCCTCCAAAGTCGTTGGCGAGTTCAGCTCTATTCAAATGAATGGATTTGACTAAAATCTTGACCAGGAAAGGGAAGAGGCTTCACAGCATATTCAATAGGGGACATAGTGTGCAGAAACTTGTACACCTAGTGCCCCTTTATAAACTCTTTTCTATCCAGAGCTCTGCTAAACCTCCCTTAGGCCCTTTCCCCCCTCTTCTCACGTTATGCCCAATTCTCACTCATGCTCTTCTCACTTCCACCTCATACCTACCACCACTTCTTCTTTCCTTGTTATCTCCCTCAGAGTCCCACTTCCACTGCTCTTTTTCGATTCATCCAGGCTACCCATGTTAACTGCGACACATGTCACATACTGCATCTTTTCCTAGAGCTCCCTCCCCTGTTGTAACCCCTTTATTTAAAGTTCTTTGATGCCGACGGGTCTTCCTCCTTCCAGCATCAGACCTTTCGGCCGCCATACTGAGCAAGAACAAAACCCAAACCCAACCCATGCCTTGTTACTTTCCTGAGTGAGGACAAAGTCTGTCTGTTGCACCTGATTTAGCCATCCCTGACATACTATAAGCACTTATTACTACAAATTATTAATTATGTAACTTAAAGCTGCAGATCAAGCTGACGTTTTTAAAATATACTGTACTAGCTGATATACCCGGCGTTGCCCGGAGGCAGGGAGGGGTGGTGTGAAAGGCAGGAGGGGGGGGGGCGTGAAAGGCAGGAGGCAGGGGGGCGTGAAAGGCAGGAGGGGGGGGCGTGATAGGCAGGAGGGGGGGGGGCGTGAAAGGCAGGAGGGGGGGGGGCGTGAAAGGCAGGAGGGGGGGGGCGTGAAAGGCAGGAGGGGGGGGGCGTGAAAGGCAGGAGGGGGGGGGCGTGAAAGGCAGGAGGGGGGGGGGCGTGAAAGGCAGGAGGGGGGGGGCGTGAAAGGCAGGAGGGGGGGGGGCGTGAAAGGCAGGAGGGGGGGGGGCGTGAAAGGCAGGAGGGGGGGGCGTGAAAGGCAGGAGGGGGGGCGTGAAAGGCAGGAGGGGGGGGCGTGAAAGGCAGGAGGGGGGGGCGTGAAAGGCAGGAGGGGGGGGGCGTGAAAGGCAGGAGGGGGGGCGTGAAAGGCAGGAGGGGGGGGCGTGAAAGGCAGGAGGGGGGGGCGTGAAAGGCAGGAGGGGGGGCGTGAAAGGCAGGAGGGGGGGGCGTGAAAGGCAGGAGGGGGGGCGTGAAAGGCAGGAGGGGGGGGCGTGAAAGGCAGGAGGGGGGGGCGTGAAAGGCAGGAGGGGGGGGGCGTGAAAGGCAGGAGGGGGGGGCGTGAAAGGCAGGAGGGGGGGGGCGTGAAAGGCAGGAGGGGGGGGGGCGTGAAAGGCAGGAGGGGGGGGCGTGAAAGGCAGGAGGGGGGGGCGTGAAAGGCAGGAGGGGGGGGCGTGAAAGGCAGGAGGGGGGGGCGTGAAAGGCAGGAGGGGGGGGCGTGAAAGGCAGGAGGGGGGGGCGTGAAAGGCAGGAGGGGGGGGGCGTGAAAGGCAGGAGGGGGGGCGTGAAAGGCAGGAGGGGGGGGGCGTGAAAGGCAGGAGGGGGGGGCGTGAAAGGCAGGAGGGGGGGCGTGAAAGGCAGGAGGGGGGGGCGTGAAAGGCAGGAGGGGGGGGCGTGAAAGGCAGGAGGGGGGGGCGTGAAAGGCAGGAGGGGGGGGCGTGAAAGGCAGGAGGGGGGGGGCGTGAAAGGCAGGAGGGGGGGCGTGAAAGGCAGGAGGGGGGGGCGTGAAAGGCAGGAGGGGGGGGAGCGTGAAAGGCAGGAGGGGGGGGAGCGTGAAAGGCAGGAGGGGGGGGGCGTGAAAGGCAGGAGGGGGGGGAGCGTGAAAGGCAGGAGGGGGGGGGGCGTGAAAGGCAGGGGGGGGCGTGAAAGGCAGGGGGGGGCGTGAAAGGCAGGGGGGGGCGTGAAAGGCAGGGGGGGGCGTGAAAGGCAGGGGGGGGCGTGAAAGGCAGGGGGGGGCGTGAAAGGCAGGGGGGGGCGTGAAAGGCAGGGGGGGGCGTGAAAGGCAGGGGGGGGGCGTGAAAGGCAGGGGGGGGGGCGTGAAAGGCAGGGGGGGGGGCGTGAAAGGCAGGGGGGGGGGCGTGAAAGGCAGGGGGGGGCGTGAAAGGCAGGGGGGGGGGCGTGAAAGGCAGGGGGGGGGCGTGAAAGGCAGGGGGGGGCGTGAAAGGCAGGGGGGGGGGCGTGAAAGGCAGGGGGGGGGGCGTGAAAGGCGGGGGGGGGCGTGAAAGGCAGGGGGGGGGCGTGAAAGGCAGGGGGGGGCGTGAAAGGCAGGGGGGGGCGTGAAAGGCAGGGGGGGGCGTGAAAGGCAGGGGGGGGCGTGAAAGGCAGGGGGGGGCGTGAAAGGCAGGGGGGGGCGTGAAAGGCAGGGGGGGGCGTGAAAGGCAGGGGGGGGCGTGAAAGGCAGGGGGGGGCGTGAAAGGCAGGGGGGGGCGTGAAAGGCAGGGGGGGGCGTGAAAGGCAGGGGGGGGCGTGAAAGGCAGGGGGGGGCGTGAAAGGCAGGGGGGGGGCGTGAAAGGCAGGGGGGGGCGTGAAAGGCAGGGGGGGGCGTGAAAGGCAGGGGGGGGCGTGAAAGGCAGGGGGGGGCGTGAAAGGCAGGGGGGGGCGTGAAAGGCAGGGGGGGGCGTGAAAGGCAGGGGGGGGGCGTGAAAGGCAGGGGGGGGCGTGAAAGGCAGGGGGGGGCGTGAAAGGCAGGGGGGGGCGTGAAAGGCAGGGGGGGGCGTGAAAGGCAGGGGGGGGCGTGAAAGGCAGGGGGGGGCGAAAGGCAGGGGGGGCGAAAGGCAGGGGGGGCGAAAGGCAGGGGGGGCGAAAGGCAGGGGGGGTGAAAGGCAGGGGGGGGTGAAAGGCAGGGGGGGTGAAAGGCAGGGGGGGTGAAAGGCAGGGGGGGTGAAAGGCAGGGGGGGTGAAAGGCAGGGGGGGTGAAAGGCAGGGGGGGTGAAAGGCAGGGGGGGTGAAAGGCAGGGGGGGTGAAAGGCAGGGGGGGTGAAAGGCAGGGGGGGTGAAAGGCAGGGGGGGTGAAAGGCAGGGGGGGGTGGGTGAAAGGCAGGGGGGGTGAAAGGCAGGGGGGGTGAAAGGCAGGGGGGGTGAAAGGCAGGGGGGGTGGTGAAAGGCAGGGGGGGGTGAAAGGCAGGGGGGGGTGAAAGGCAGGGGGGGGTGAAAGGCAGGGGGGGGTGAAAGGCAGGGGGGGGTGAAAGGCAGGGGGGGGTGAAAGGCAGGGGGGGGTGAAAGGCAGGGGGGGGTGAAAGGCAGGGGGGGGTGAAAGGCAGGGGGGGGTGAAAGGCAGGGGGGGGGTGAAAGGCAGGGGGGGGTGAAAGGCAGGGGGGGGTGAAAGGCAGGGGGGGGGTGAAAGGCAGGGGGGGGTGAAAGGCAGGGGGGGTGAAAGGCAGGGGGGGGGGTGAAAGGCAGGGGGGGGTGAAAGGCAGGGGGGGTGAAAGGCAGGGGGGGTAAAAGGCAGGGGGGGTGAAAGGCAGGGGGGGGGTGAAAGGCAGGGGGGGGCGACACACACACACAGTGTCACACACAGTGTCACACACAGTGTCACACACAGTGTCACACACTGTCACACACAGTGTCACACACACGTCACCTAGAGCGACACACACGCGACACCTACCTCTACTTCCGTCCGCCGCCATCTTAGGCGCCGCGAGGGAGGAAGGGTTTTTTTTCCTGCCGCCGCCATCTTAGGCGCCGCGAGGCAGCTGCAGCCTGCCTGCCCGCTGCCTGTTCCCCTGCCGGGGATGGAGATCAGCGGAGCGGAGGGAGGGGAGAGGTGAGCGGAGGGAGGGGAGAGGTGAGCGGAGGGAGGGGAGAGGTGAGCGGAGGAGGGAGGGGAGAGGTGAGCGGAGGAGGGAGGTGAGGGGAGAGATGAGCGGAAGGAGGGGAGAGATGACGCGAGGCAGCTGCAGCCTGCCTGGCCGCTGCCTGTTCCCCCGCCGGGGATGGAGATCAGCGGAGCGGAGGGGAGAGGTGAGCGGAGGGAGGGGAGAGGTGAGCGGAGGGAGGGGAGAGGTGAGCGGAGGGAGGGGGAGAGGTGAGCGGAGGGAGGGGAGAGGTGAGCGGAGGGAGGGGAGAGGTGAGCGGAGGGAGGGGAGAGGTGAGCGGAGGGAGGGGAGACGTGAGCGGAGGGAGGGGAGACGTGAGCGGAGGGAGGGGAGAGATGAGCGGGAGGGGAGAGATGACGCGAGGCAGCTGCAGCCTGCCTGGCCGCTGCCTGTTCCCCCGCCGGGGATGGAGATCAGCGGAGCGGAGGGAGAGGTGAGCGGAGTGAGGGGAGAGATGAGCGGAGTGAGGGCGGAGTGAGGGGAGAGATGAGGGGAGAGATGAGCGCCGGGTGTGTGGGGTGTGTTTGGGTTGTGTGTGGTGTGTGTGTGTGTGGTGTGTGTGTGGTGTGTGTGTGTGTTGTGTGTGTGTGTGTGTGTTGTGTGGTGTGTTGTGTGGTGTGTGTGTGTGGTGCGAGCCGAGGGTGCGAGCCGAGGGGAAGAGAGTGGCAGATGGGTGACGTCACACCCACCAATCTGATTGGCCACAGGCTGAGGACCAATCAGATTCACCGCAGCTAGTACCAACCTTTGATTTTATATATTAAGATATATTTTTTCCCCCCCATTCTCCTGTAATCAATTGCTTGCTCCGGGTTATTTAATTCAGTTCCTGCACAGCATTGTGGGCAATGTAGTCCTGGAATATGATTGACTGGGCAGTTACTAGTTACAATTGCTGCACTGCTAGAGAGGGCGAGTCTCAAGAGCCAGCGCCCATCAGAAGGGGAAGGGGGCTGTCACTTTGAAATGCTTCCAACATTAGAAACATTAAAAAGGTCTTTAAAACATTTTTTTTCCCCATTTTAAATGCTACAAGTATTTTCTCATAGTACAGAACTGATTTATTAAAAACATACATGTAGGATTTTGCTTGAATTGCTGCTTTAATAACCACATATAAAACCTATCCATACCTTTAGATCACAACCACTTGGGAAATTTCCAAAGCTCTCGCGCTCTTTTTTTAAAAATTTTTAAAGCCCAGTAAGCAAGTGTGTGCCAAATAAAAACAAGGCATCGGACCTAGAGGAGCTTAGAAACGTGTGGCACCTCAAGTGCATGGAGACAATTAACTTAACATATACATACACAATGCATTTACCCTTAGGCTAAGGCCCCACTGCACGCGCCCGCACGGCCGCCTTGCTTGCCAGCGGCGCGTGCAATTCACTGCACCGTGATCTGCGGTGAATTTTTTTCCTGCGCGGGGGGCGTGGCCAAAACGGGTGGGGGGGCGCAGCCATGACGTGAGGGGGCGGGACCGCCCCGCAGCACTGCAGCCGCCCCTCGGCCCCCTCCGCCATACAGACACTCACAGGCTCACAGGCACACACACACACAAATACACAAATACACACGGGGGGTGAATTGGAGGGGGATCAGAGCAGGAGGGGAATCGGAAGGGGGATTGGAGCATATGGGGGAAATCGGAGCAGGGGTGAATGGAACAGGGGGGGGGGGGTGAATGGAACAGGGGGGGGGTGAATGGAACAGGGGGGGGGGTGAATGGAACAGGGGGGGGGGGTGAATGGAACAGGGGGGGGTGAATGGAACGGGGGGGGGGTGAATGGAACAGGGGGGGGGTGTGAATGGAACAGGGGGGGGGGTGAATGGAACAGGGGGGGGGGGTGAATGGAACGGGGGGGGGGTGAATGGAACGGGGGGGGTGAATGGAACGGGGGGGGGGTGAATGGAACGGGGGGGGGGTGAATGGAACAGGGGGGGGGTGAATGGAACAGGGGGGGGGTGAATGGAACAGGGGGGGGGGGTGAATGGAACGGGGGGGGGGGTTAATGGAACGGGGGGGGGGGGAATGGAACGGGGGGGGGGTGAATGGAACGGGGGGGGGGTGAATGGAACGGGGGGGGGGTGAATGGAACGGGGGGGGGGTGAATGGAACGGGGGGGGGGTGAATGGAACGGGGGGGGGGGGGTGAATGGAACGGGGGGGGGGGGGGTGAATGGAACGGGGGGGGGGGGAATGGAACGGGGGGGGGGGGAATGGAACGGGGGGGGGGGAATGGAACGGGGGGGGGGGAATGGAACGGGGGGGGGGGAATGGAACGGGGGGGGGGAATGGAACGGGGGGGGGGGAATGGAACGGGGGGGGGGAATGGAACGGGGGGGGGGAATGGAACGGGGGGGGGGGAATGGAACGGGGGGGGTGAATGGAACGGTGGGGGGTGAATGGAACGGTGGGGGGGTGAATGGAACGGTGGGGGGTGAATGGAACGGTGGGGGGGTGAATGGAACGGTAGCTCCGGCTGGCTGACGCGTCACAGCACACAGTCAGCCACGCCGGAAGGAGCCAGCGGGGACCTCAAGAACAGAGGCAATCAGCTGGTGGTCCGCGGTCGCTGTGCGCTGCAGGCCGCAGCGGGACCAAAGCCTTACCCACATAAAGACTTCTCTTGGTCAGACTCTGCCATGCACTTATTGCAGCCGCCCCCCCTCCCCCACATTTATGCAAGGCTCCCATACAGTAGGCTTTCCTGGAGCAGAGAAAGTTTCCTGTTGTGCGCTTGTATGTTTGCTGCACTAATTGTTCCATGGATTCTTATAACTTTTGTAAAGCACAGCATATATTGTTGGCTCAACCTAAACAAAAATGTACATACATCCATTAACTGTTAAACTGGTTCACCAAAATAGCAAAATTTGTGATGCAAACTATAATACATACATTCTCAAAATAGAAAGAACAAAAGCATTGCCAGACTAGCCCCCCCCCCCTTCCAGATTACATAGCATTCAATAACATCTCCCTGCAACATGCTGTGCAAAGTGTTAAAACATTGAATGCAAGAGAGCTATACAAGATCTCCTGCATTACGCAGGAAATACTGCAGGTGCTCGAGCGCTTAAATGTACTGTAAATGCAGTGATCATCATAAATGCAGAGAAGAGAAGCACTCGAGAAAAGCTAATACATTATTACAGTCATCTATTTTCTGGAGGGCGCCTCTTCTCTACATTTGTGCCAAGTGTTAAATCAATCTCTGCATCATCCAGGCAAGAAGGTACAGCCCCCTGTGAGCTGGGATTGGTCCCGCTGACAAGGGGCCTACAAAACTATTGGTTGGAAGCAGTTTGTGTAATCAGAACGGCAAATTACTCTTATCAACTGCGACACAAACTTGAAATGGGAAACAGGGAAAGAAACAGAAATAGGGACCTCCCCGATAGGGGCGGATGAGAGGTTGTAAGCAACCGGAGTCAAGGGAACATACATGGCAAGGCAAACGTGATGCAATACTGAAGCAAAAATATTGCTGTATCCAAGAAGAAAATCTTATTGATTTGATTTAAGGAAAAAGAAAAAGTATACATCTAGTGCAGTTTTTTTTGCCCCAGAAGTGCATATGGTCCACAGGATCCCCGCATATGTTTACTTGCAGTGTCTAAATGCCATTGTTTTATATTGACACATTCTCTACACAAATGGGTCTAAATATCAAGCGATTATCATACAGCACATTCAAATAAGAGAAAAATAAATAAAATGCAGTTTAAAATCTGACATATTGAGATATTGGTCCACCTATTCCTCTACTTGATATGCAACCTATACGCTGCATAATATCTGCTCTTACTCCCCATTTCTTAAGTCAAGATGCTCTCGTGCCCATACCAATTATATTTGTAATAGAAATATCTTATTTTTGCGTCAACGCGTGACGTGTATTTTCCCTTGAATCTTGTTCGTCTTATTTAAAAAGGTTGGATTGTTACAATTGTTATAAATGTAAAAATGAAAAGCAAGTGGAATATGGGAGGTAGAGCAATCTGACAACGGAGATATCTATCGTGTGAACTACCAAACCCAACAGCCTGTGCATGAATAAGGCTGCGGCCCCGCTGGGGACAGGACAATTTAAATTGCAGGAACTAAACTCGGCAGCGCGCTCAGCGCTAGCGTGGACGCAGCCTGTCAGGTATAACAGATGCGTTAACTCCACTCCTAAAAAAGGTAATCTACCAGTTTGAAGATTTTACTAAATACCACCTGTGAGCACACTTGCATGTCACAGACAGGTAAGAAATACAAAACGTGACTGAAATATACTTTTCTTACGTATAACATCACAATGTGCAAATGGCTCGCTCATTATACAGATATTTATTTATTTATAAAAATGTTTTACCAGGAAGTAATACATTGAGAGATACCTCTCGTTTTCAAGTATGTCCTGGGCACAGAGTTATAAAAAATACATGGTTACAATAAAAGAACAGAGGTCAAACAGTCACTTAACAGACATTTCATGGACAGATAGAGTAGGAAAATTGGGTACAGGGGATAGAGGGCTTGTGAGTTTG
This sequence comes from Ascaphus truei, assembly GCF_040206685.1. Taxonomy (NCBI): domain Eukaryota; kingdom Metazoa; phylum Chordata; class Amphibia; order Anura; family Ascaphidae; genus Ascaphus; species Ascaphus truei. The sequence continues at coordinate 337,466,819 of NC_134485.1, read as the reverse complement.
CTCTGCAGGGCAGGGATTTCCTTTTCTATTGTTCGATTTCGTTAGTTGCACTCATTATAATTCCCTGTGTTGCATTATCGCTCTTCTAAAACGCTGCATACACTGGCACTATATAAAGAAAAATAGACACACACATACTGGCCACCTGCAACATATGTTACATTGCCGGCTTGTAAAGCAGTGCAAGGATGTGTGTGCTTTCTATGGACATCATCATGTCATTACCACACTCAGGGGGAGGGATCCTGTTTGGCAGCTGTGGGTCCTGATGTTTAACCACTTCAATGCCAGTTCACGCAGGGGAGCATAGTGGCCAAGGTGATGTATACATAACAGGACAGTATCATCGGTTACTTGACGTGCTAATTTAAATACCATGTTAACATTTAACCCTTTAAAGTGGTAGAGAAGCTACAAGTCACAGACAGGCGAAACTAAAAAAGGTTTGGTTTTTAAATTATCTCCCACATTTAAAACCCCACAAAACCAAAACAATGCCTACAAAACCCCTCATACTATAATAAGGGCTAGTAATGTAATGAAAGCATTGCTTCTGTTGTGGGCGAAATAATACTCCGTTGCCTAACAAGCAGTGACATCAAATGTTAACTTCACCCTCGTGCGGAGGGGACATTGCATCACCCGGCAGCCACGGCTTAAGTGGCAGGTGCAGGGTTAACGGCAGAGCATCATGGTGACTGCAGCTGCATAAACTCCGATTGCCATTACTGAGCATTTGTCCCACTCCTATTACCACCTCCCACAGGGCCCAGAGGGGAAGAACAGGTCATGTATAGGCCCGGAGCCTGCACAAGCAACCACGATCCTTCCCATCCTGCCCCCACCCCATGCATCCTAATACCTCCCCGGGACACCCCCAATATCCCCGTCACAAGACGCCCCTCTCCCCCGGGATCGCCGGGCACCTCTCACTGCCCGGGAGCACGGGAATCCTTTCCCCGGCCCCCCCAGCAGCAGAAGGGGGGGGAGGTCACACATGGCTGCCATGCAGCACCCTGCAGCCTGGCACACTGACAAGGCCCCTCTGTGCCCCCCTCACTTGCCTTTGTTATTCATGGCACCTTCAGTCCAGATGATAATGATGATGCTGCTGCTATCTCCGTGTTTTCGTCTTGTTGGTGATGATTCCACTTCCGCTTCTCTCCACTTCCTTATTGTATGTGTGTGTGTGGGTTTTTTTTCCCCCCTTTACACGTAGATGCAAAAATATCGGTGCTGAGCGCCCTCTAGCTGCACTCACCGCTTCCTTTAAAGCCACACATCTGTAACTTGCTTGTTCTTGACTCCACCTTTTAACTCCTCCTTGCTCTTTGTTCTTTTGTCTTCACTTCCTGCAAAAGATCAAAATTAGAATGAAATGGGGCTCCTTTAAGCTAATCAAATGTCGTTTAAATGTCTTTTCCCTTTGTTCACTATACCTTTTGCAGTCTTACATCCTCGGCCTTCCCACAAATCACAGTATATTTTGTAGGGTCACCCTCCACAGTTCCACAAATCAATCAAATTCACCAGATAACAAGCAGGGCAGCTTCACTGTAAGGCTGCGTCCATGGTGAATTGTGCCGGGTGGAGGCGCACTGAGGCTGAGGGAAAGCGGGTGCTTTCCCTGGCCTTAGAACGCGCGCCGTCCGGGGGCGTGTCCGGAGGGGTGGGGGGGCCTGTGACGTCATGGAGCTGGTTTGCCCTCATTGGGCGAACCGCTCACGTGACCGGTCCTGCGCTCCCTTGAGTGCTTGAATTTAAAATTTTGGTGAGACTTACGCTTCCGCAGGCGAGCCCCTGCTAAAGCCGCTCTCATTGCGGCTGCAGTTTCTCACTGCCGAGCAGCAGCGCGCCATACGCTGACCATGCCCGAGGCCTAATTCTCAAGGGAGAGGCAGGAGGAAGACTTAGCACTACTTGGCACTTTAAACGATTTATTTACAACTTGTCACATCCGCGTTAATGTATACATGTCTCTCTGTGTAAGTCCTGTTTCTAACTGACCATCTCCCCGTTCAAATTCCAACTGTCCGTTCGTGCTGCCAACAGGGTTGCCACCTTCTACTGAAGGCCAACCCGGAGGGGAAAAAAATCCTTTACTTTGTGTTTTGTGGTGGTGCGATAGCGTGTGGTGGTGCGATAGCGTGTCCCGGCATCCTGCTGCAATTTCCCCCTCCAACTGCAGTGACGCCGCATTGCCTTGGTAACCAGACGCTATGTGACGTCATGACGCTATGGCAACGTGGCGTCATTTGTTCACTGCAGTTGGAGGGGGAAATTGCAGTAGAAGAACCGGAGAACGCCGGAGACGCCACCACACCGCAACCCGGAGATTGACGACGGCAACCCATAACCCGGAGGTAAGTGCCCGAAACCCGGAGTCTCCAGGTCAAACCCGGAGATGTGGCAACCCTGCCTGTCAACTGCTATCCATAGAACCCCTCGCTGGTAGGAGTCCTGCAGGTTCCATGAGCAGCAGCTCAGCTCTTGCAAAGTCTTTTGTTTTATAACTAGCTGTACCCTGATCTAGCAGAACTTAAAGGTTATTAATTAAACATTACTTTTTGTTTTCACCCCTTCCTGTAATGCATTGCTGTCTTTCCTTCCCTCCTTTCTCTCTCTGTCTTCTCCTTTCCTTGCTGTCTCTCCTCCCCTCCTTGCTCCACTCCTTGAGCAGGCATTCTGGTTGTTATAATACCCTGTAAGCCAGCTTTCCTGCTCCCATTCATATTTCCCGCACTTTGTTAGGCTACGGCCCCAGTCACTGCATGCGTGCGTCGAAGCGCCTGGTGGCACGTGCACCAGTTTCAGCCGCGACCTGTGGTTGCGCGTCAGGAGAAGAGCAGGAGATTGTGACGGGGGGCGTGGCAGGGCACGGCCACGACATCACGCGGCTGGTTCACCCTCATTGGCTGAACCGCCACCGTGACGTGGCAAACGCTCGGCTGCCACGCCAATAGACAAATCTTGTCTTTTGGCAAAGGCTGGTGCGCATTGTGCTTAGTGCAGGTGCACAGCGGCAGTGACTGGGGCCGGCCCCATAGAGGGCTGTATCCTAAGTCTTCCCCGTTGTTCCCCTATATGTTTTCTTTCGGTAGGTCCCGGTTGTAGGTCTATGATGGGTGTCCTCCCTAAGTTCCTACATGTGCTCTAGTACTATATATATATATATATATATATATATATATATATATACAGTGTTCGACAAACCTATACATTTGCATGCCCCAGGCGAGTGGATTTAACATCGTGGCGAGGTCCTATTGGCCCAAGCAGCACACGTGTGATACTAGGTGGCGAGTAGATTTTTTTGTTCGGCGAGTAGATTTTTTGGTGATTTGTCGACCACTGAATATATATATATATATATATATATATATATATATATATATATATATATACTGCATATATATATACTGAATATATATATATATTTATATATATATATATACATACACAAACAGCAAATATTTCCTAAGAAATGCACACGTGTATTCAATAAGTATGAGCGCAATTTTATTAATGAAACCATTAAAATTGTAATGAAAATGGTAAAATGAGGGGGGGGGGCACCATGCATAACATAGTGATGGACCAACACAAGCTTTGGGACTAAATAAACAATTCTACTCCCTCTCATAAATGGAAAAAATGTATGAACACAGGCAGCACATAGCAGTAAAGTGATAATGAATAGGAAATTCAACAACCTATAAGGTCTAGTAGCCCCAAAACCAATGCAGTAATTGCATCCAATACCATTATAGCATATTATAACAGGCTAACAGACACATAAGGAAATCAGTGGGACCAAAATCATAGATCCCAATAAGACACAAGTGTAGTTAAGCTACAAACACTAGGGCACAGATCTAATGAATCCTAAACACTAGTAACTGCAGTGTGTATGAATGAGCCTATAGACTTTCTGGTTATGTATATTGTACTAAAAAGAAGAAAATATGAATTCTAGTGCACATAACTCATTACAAGAGAAGAAAATAAAAAATATATAGTCCATGATACTTCACCAGTGTAGGCATAGAGTGTTTCAAAAAGTAAAGTCCATGACTTGGAGGAACGGGGTCCCCCACCAGCTCCCACTCCTCTCAATATACAAATATACAGTATAGAGAGAGCTAACTATATTCTATTAAGTAAAACATTTTATTTTCTCCATCATCCCTTTTTCATTTTTATTTTTTTATGACTATATTCTCTCTTATACTACATGGCAACACAAAGGCCCAGATCGTCAAAGCTACAATAAGTCACTTAAGGTGGCGTTAATTTGATGTCACTTTAAGACTAACCGTGAATCTTGAAAGGGCATTATCATAAAGTTAAGTCATGTTTTATATCCTCCAACTGCACCTATTTAGCAGGTACGGTACATGTTTTTTGCTCGTGTAAGACGAGCTGTATCTATTACACAGAAAGTTTTTTGTGTGTTGTAACCTGCAAAGGTTATGGGACTTCTATAGGGATTGCTTGGAAGTACCCCCATCCAGCATGAGTAGAGGAACAACAGTGGTACCTACTTTATACTCACAAAATGTTGGGGGTTCTGATGTTTTGTCCCATACAGAGCACAGCGTTAACTATAATGGACTATAGTGATTTGCAATTGAGGCATTATCATAACATCAGACTAAAGTCTGTGAAGGTTAACGCAGGTAATTACGTTATGTTATTTAAGTTATACTTAAACGTGGTAATACTCCCATGCAGACACTGTAGTAGGGCTTTTGCAGTGTCTAGGTGGCTGTACTGCCACAGTCGAACATCATTTAAATAACATAACATTATTTCCCGGTATTATTTTCCTCTCCTCTCTACTTCAAAAAAAGCAAGATTTCGGGATCTGAATCATAGTAACGCCAAGACTAGCATGGCACATTTATGGAAGATAACGCAACATGATGCTACACTAAGGTGACATTAAGCCTATGCTAATGAAATGTAGTATGGCTACAGTTGTTTTTGCATATAATTGATTTCGAGGATACCATGTTAACTCGGGGAACATTACATCTGATCATGTTTAAGGTAATGTCACATTAGGAGTCGTGCTCTAACAGAGCTTTTTGGATTGAGCCCTAAATGTATTACTTCTAACTTTAATGCTTCCTTCCCTCTTTTTATATAATTTTATTGTTTCGTAGTTTGTCATGTTTAATTCATTATATCCATTCTTCCACTCTTCGTTAGTTCTATATATGAAACGATAAAGTAAGAGGGAAGATCCAAATGGAAAAAGCCGGTGCACAGCAATAGAGCAACGCTGGACGTCGTGACCAAAAAATATGTTTATTGGGTAAAATCCATATAGTTGTAGTACTGCAAATACTCTAACATATCGCACGGTGTAAATGCTTTATCAAAGTAATTTGCTATGACAATTTAGAAATTATTGAATTTTGTATTCTTTCGATGTAATATTCGACTGAAACTTTTTTTGTGTTGGAACTACATTTGCAAGCTATGCATTTTGAACATGTGTATAATAATAATAATAATAATAATAATCCTTTTGTATTCTTGTCAGAATTTATGCTTTTACTTATAGGGCAGCTTGGTAACAATTTTGTTTCGAATGAGATGAGTGGTGTACTATTTATCGCACAGTTTAATAAAATGGCACCTCAGATTAAAAGGATTTTCAATAAACACTGGGGATGTCACAGAAGGATATCGTTCTTAAGGAAATCCTTCCAATGAGACCGCTCCAAATGTCAAAACAAAATTGTCACCCAGCTGCCCTATAAGTAAAAGCACAAGAACAATATGAAAGGATCCTACACATGTTCAAAATGCATAGCTTGCAAATTTAGTTCCAACACAAAAAAGTTTCAGTCGAATATTACATCGAAAGAATACAAAATGCAATCATTTATAAATTGTCATAGCAAATAAGTAATATATTTGCTTGAATGCTCTGGTGGCCTTCAGTGCATTGGCAGAACCAGTAGCGCTTTACAAAGAAGGCTAGGGGAACACATTTACAATATTAAAAAGAGATTAACTACCCATAACGTATTAAATAATTTCATGCTCAAACATAGTCAAAACCCTGAAGGACTTAAATGCCAAACAATTGATTGCCCAACGGCTTGTTGGAGAGGGGGAGATAGAATCAATCAAATTTAGAGAAGAGAATCCTTTTGGATTTTCGAACTCAAAACCCTCACACCACAAGGGCTCAATGTAGAGTTCGATCTAGCAGCTTTCCTTAGAGGCCAGGCAACCTTCTCATAATGGAATGTGAAATACACTGAGTGCAAGATCATTCCTGTCAGATCATCATTCATTGATCAGTAATATACATTTTTTTTCTATTCCTTTACTGACCCCAATGGGTTATACACACATGTAGGTTTATTTTAACTGGTGCAGGTATTAATACAATTATAGCTATAAGGAGATAAAATACCAACATACATTAATCGTATACATTTCGCACCGTAACAAAGTTTATTAAGGATACTCTAGTACTGTGAATATGAGTCCTTTAGTTTCAAGGTTGCACACACACGCATTCATCACAACATATTACACATTTACTAATGAGTATACATTTACATATTGTTTAAATGTTATTGTTCATTGTTAATTTTGAAGAGGTTTTCCTTTTAAGTATGTAATTTTACAATGTTTAGGTCCCAGTTAACCAAGTGGCATGATGTAATATCTAATGGATGTCCCATGGTTCTAATAATAATAGCATGTTCTTGTATAGTGCTACTAGTTTTACGTAGCGCTTTACAGAGACATTTTGCAGACACAGTCCCTGCCCCGTGATGCTTACAATCTATAGTTTTTGGTGCCTGAGGCACAGGGAGATAAAGTGACTTGCCCAAGGTCACAAGGAGCCAACACTGGGAATCGAACCAGGTTCCCCTGCTTCAAACTCAGTGCCAGTCGGTGTCTTTACTCACTGAGCTGCTCCTTCTCTGATTATAATTCATTATATCAATAGCCATATGTAATTGTCAAAATATTATCCCAACGTGTTTAAATATATGTAAATCGGTAGTACTAATATCCCAAATGGGATTTATATGTGTCTGAGTACAAATTATAGGCTGTGTTAAGTATAAAATACAATCTGACAGTTTTATGAGTTCTTTATATGGATACAACTAAGTATTTAGTATTTGAAGTAATAATAGTAGATGTTGCAAAATCGAACATTGCCTGTAGCTAATCTGGTCGTAAAATCAAGTTCAAAAGTTATGATTACAATCCAATTAAGTGTGAAGATTCACTCACATTAAAAAAACAAACCAGTATTGTTCTTATCATTGAACATTTGCAGTGTTCTCAATATCAGTTTGTAGGAACCAATTTAATATGCAAACAAGTGGACGTTGAACAATTGATAGTCTAATTACGAAAGAGTTATGTTTGACAAATTAGAGTAATTTGGAAAAGGTATAAATAACCCCCGGGACTGGTCATCTGCAGCACCCCTGGGGAAGAGGCAGTGGATGTCTTGAAACGCATAGGGTTAAAGTTTTGGAGGACTCGCAAGGATCCCGTAGCTGAGAACAGCTGAGAGCAGAGAGTGGTGACGTCATCAAGAGAGGCCAGCCAGAGACGAGGTCGAGGAGACAGAGCCGAGCAGCTGATCCGGGACGCCTGCAGCTCCGTTGAGCAACCTACCAGGGAGACATTAATATCCGAGGGTTCCTACCTACTGTACTAGGAGCATGTCTTAGCAACTTGGAGTAAGTAGGATTCCAATTTTACACTGACAGATGGAGGATTATTCAGCCGACGCTTATCGTGTGGCATACTTTCACCGAATTTTAAGTTGATTGCATGTGCAATCGGTCTTATTGAATCTTAAATGGGGTATTAAACTTTAAGAAATTTTCAAAAATCCTACACGGAGTGAATTACTGATACCTTCAGTTTTCAGAGATAGTGTCAAAGATAATGCACTATTGCAGCATGTTTTGTTTTTCTTGTCTCCCATGCATGTGATGGCAACATTGGTCGACATCGGTATAAAGTCTGGAGAAATTCCAGAAGCGGAGCTGAATCAGACAGACATTTAACAAACGGGTTTGGTGTTTGATAAAGTAAATTCTTTTTTTAATTGATCCAGGTGCCATATAAGTCTTATTTTCCATTAATACAAAGTAATTTGTTAGAGTTACATGTTCTTATTGTAGCCATATGTAAAAATGGGTACAGCTCTTCGCTCATGCTGGCAGTAAACCTGGTAAGTATGCAGGGTTGCCAGCAACAATCATGGAGGTTTGCCCTCACACCCTGGTGAGGTGTCATATATAACAAGGGAAGTGACAACATGCTCTGTGTCCACTGTTAGTGACACAGAGGTGGGTCTGTTTTCTGAGTCTATATAAGACACAGCACTGCCAAAAGTTAGGGGTTCTGTAGGTGTTAACTAGGAGAGACAAGGAGTTTCTGCAGCAGTTCAAGGCTATCAGACTCAAGTGCTAGCTGACTACACTGTCACGGTTGTGCTCGCCACAAACCTGGGTCGGACCGCGTGGCTGAGGTGGGGTTGTAAAAGCACTGACCTTAGACCGCGCAGGCTGATCCGGATTGCGCAGTTCATAGTCATACGTAGCAGGGTCAGAACTGGAGAAGGCAGCATCGTCAGTGGACAATCCAGGGTCAGGACTGGAGACATCAGGGTTAACGTTGTTCAAGCAGGAGTTCGGCAACAGGTAGTCAGGAGTTCCCCGCTTCAGCTTAGGAGCGTGAGCGCGGGAGTGGACTCTGCGCGTGCGGCGACCATGGCCCATGGTACTGGTCTCAGGAAGTGATAGGTAGACTGGTGTGGGCACACCGCCTGGCAGCACTGGTAGATCAGTGCTTCAGCGCAAGTGTCCTGAGTGGGCTGGAGAATCTTCCACTTCAACGCAGGAACCAGGACACAGCCTCTGCAATAGAGAATGAGCAGCAGGCCCCAGGAACCAGGGAGCTGAAGACAACACTGGGGGAACCTCCGCTTCATCACAGGAGACAGGAACAGACCGCTGCGTGAGACTAGCAGCCGGTCTCAGAAAACAGGGAGCTGAAGTCAACAAGGAGAGTACTCCGCTTCAGCACAGGAGACAGGAACTGACCACTGCGTGAGACTAGCAGCCGGTCTCAGGAAACGGAGCTGAAGTCAACAAGGAGAGTACTTCGCTTCAGCACAGGAGACAGGAACAGAACTCTGCGTGAACTAGGGAATATAACTAGAGAGATTAGAACACAACAGAGTCAAGCCATAGGGCTTGTGGCAGAACACTTGTGAAAACCAGGAAGGGTTATGCTCGGCAGAGAAGGATTGTGGGGATGCAGTACTTAAAGGCCAGCGGGCCAATCCCCGGAGGAGGGTGTGAAGGCACTGCTCCAATGAGTGCTAGGTTGCAGTGATAGCTTGCACAGCTGCAGTAGATACCAGAAGGAGTGTTCCAGGACTGCACAGGTCTGTGAGGCAAGGTAAGCAGTAAACTGAGGTGTGGATTCCTTACATTACCCCCCCCTTCACGTGAGACCTCTGGGCGAACATGACCACTCATAGAGTTGGGGGACCTGGAATTGTTCCTGAACTGTCTAGGATTGGGGGTAGAGTCGTGGTCCAGAGACTCATGGTCACTCCTTTGTTTACCCCCACCCCCCGGTGAGAACTGCGGCCAGACAGGCCCATCCATGGGCCTCGGGGACATTGAGTTGTTCCTAAAGTTTTTTAGGCGGAAAGGGGATCCGTAAACGAGCAGTTCCTTGGTGAGTACTGTTCTAGGATATGAGAGTGGTGGTAAAGACATCATTGGTACGTGGCTCGCCCCACGAAATGGCTTGGGAATCCAAGGCTGTGAAGAACCAGAGGGTTCCGGAGCAGAAACGGCAGAAGAACCCCCACTGGGAGCCCAGTCTTTAGTAATGGGACCAGAATTTAGGATAAGCGGCCTTGATAGTTGATCGAATGTACCAGAGCGACCTTTGGGACAGACAAAGTCTTGGCTGACCTCTGCATGTAGGAATTTGAGAGGGACTTCTCCAGAGGCCTCCCAGGTAGTGGTTAGCGAGGGTATAGGGTGGGTGGGAGCATTTCCCGGTCTTGGTATGGAAGGTGACAAGGCAAGCAGTAAACCAGACATAGAGACCGAAATCTTGGGATACGTACAGAGTATTTCCAACTCAGAGGAAATAACGGGCAACAGAAGGTTCCGAGGGGGAAAACCATGGTTTCACAGAGGCAGAGAAGCAATCAGCAGTGGAGCTCCCAAATACTGGGGAACCCTCAGTGGGAGATAGTATTGTCTGGGGATTAGGAATAGGCTTTGGGGCTTTAATATCAGGAACTTGAGAATAAGGCAGAGCAAGGGTAGCGGCGGGAGGGAAGCTAATATCAGAAGCTAAAGTCTGTACTTCAGTGACAGGGACCTGAGAGACAACAAGCGGCAAGTAGGAACCATGGAAACTCTTAATGGCAGACACCTTAGGAGCACAAGGAGTCTTATCCAAAACTGCAAGGGCCCTAACAGGTGTACTTGACATGACAAAAACATGAATATGCGTGTTTACTAGTGCGAAAATTCTGATAACAGGACTCCTAGCCAGTGGTGAGGGTGTCTGGGTTTGATTAGTGAGAAAATCAGATATAGTGATAAGTGACTTAGCATCAATCACTGGGGTTCTAGGTTTGCTGGACATGTGTGAGAAAGTACCCTTTAAGACAGGAGTTTCAATCTTTACCCCGAGTAACCCAACGATTGCTGGGGCATAGTTAGACGCAGTGCTGAGGGGCTGAGGTTTAGCAAGGGCAGGAAAACTAAATCGCTCAGATTTAAACACCAGGACTAGTAATATATGCAGGGTGGTCTCAGACTGTACTAAGGGAGTAACAGATATGCTGATCCCTGGAGGGTTTGCATGAGCAGAGAAATCAGGGGAACTAACAGCAAGGATGGCCTCTATAGAAAGAGATTCTGAATCTGAAGGGAGGTTTTTACCTCTCAGAGTATCAGGACCGGCAAGGCAAATTTCAGAGAGAGGGGAAACTGTGTGCAGGCTTCTAGCTAGCACATATGAAAAAGCGTCACTTTTGCGTGAAAGCAGTGTGTCAGCAAACATTCCTGGGAACACAACATGAACCCCAGGAGGGGCATAATGACCACTGTACGCTTTTAACCTAAGCTTTGAGAAGGGGGGAACACAGACAGTACACGGGGGGTAATCATAACTGTACTGGTTTCTAAAGTGGGTATTTGGTAAGGAGTGTCTGGGAAACCAGAAATGACTGCAGATTCCACGACGTGGGGACTGCGCTGAAGCAGGGATCATCGCTCTCTGGGTGACAGACAAGTTCAGCGAAATACCCGGGAATGGGAACTCTGCGACCAAGCTTAGGGAAAAACTTGGTAACTGAATACATTTAACTGGAATCAGAACTTTAGCCGAAGTTTCAGGGGGCACGGCAGCTGAAACTTGAGCTGAAGCAGGCGTTTTATAGCAAAAATTAACTAAGGACTCAGCAACGTTGGGGAAGTCATTTAATGCAACCTCTGCTGTCGGACTTGGGGACACATTCTCTGAGGCTAGAACGGAGGCATTAGCTTGGAGGCAGCAAGAGTTTACAGGGGTTAATGCAGATAGTACCCAAGAGTAAAAAATAGGGAGCTTTTCCTCTGTAATGGGAGACACAAGGGATTTCTCCTTTGGAGCTAGGGACGTGACCTTGGCTGGCGAAGGACAGGGATTTACCAAAGGAGACTCAAAGAGCTGCCCCACAGGGGTTAATACAGGAATGACCCTGGGAACAGAACTTAGAAATTCAAGCTTAGAACGTGGAAGTAGAGGGGATTCGCTCTCTGACGGGGAAAGCACGCAGGACTGCCTAGCAGGGGTTAACGCAGGAAAAACCTCAAGGGCTGGAATGGGAGATTCAGAGTTAGAAATAGAGGGAAAAAAGGATTCGTTCTCCGATACTAGAGCCTTAGTGTTGGCTAGAGAAATATACGTATACTCCAGGGGAACCTCACAGGACTGATCGGCAGGGGTTAACGTAGACATATCATTGGTGTCAGAGTAACCGGGCGTACAATCAGGGCTAGGGACCGTGGCAGCTTCTACGTTAGGGGGCAGTGATAGTGGGACAGTTTGGTCATTTCCCGGGTAGAGAGATACGTCCCCAGGTTTAGCGACAGGACTGGCAGCAGAGGGGAACTGCCAAGCGGCAGCGTAGCTGGCGAGGAGAGGGTCCTGTTCCTTTATGCAAATGTCCAAAGTCAGGGAAAGTACACAGTGTGTGTTTTGTGCATGAGCCAACATGAAGAGAGGGTCCTGTTGTACTAGGTGAATGTCCAAAGACAAGGCCAGGGTATAGAGTGCATCTTGGGTGTCGGCCAGTTCCATAGGGTACACGTTATCCCAGGTTAAAGGGGAATCAGGGGAGCGAACACAAGCGGACAGAGACAGTTTTAAGTCCTTGAGGCAGTAAGCCTTAATAATAAGATCATTACGGCATCGGCGTTGCAAAGGGGTTAAACCTGCTAACATAAACGGATCTTCCATCCGAGGTAGTATTTCACATAGATACTGGGACTGGTCTGCAGGCCGGGACAGGATTTCAGACAGAAACTTACCAACCCGCACCACAGGGCGGTCCGAGTTTGTGGGGCCGAGCATACTGTCACGGTTGTGCTCGCCACAAACCTGGGTCGGACCGCGTGGCTGAGGTGGGGTTGTAAAAGCACCGACCTTAGACCGCGCAGGCTGATCCGGATTGCGCAGTTCATAGTCATACAGGGTCAGGACTGGAGAAGGCAGCATCGTCAGTGGACAAGCCAGGGTCAGGACTGGAGACATCAGGGTTAACGTTGTTCAAGCAGGAGTTCGGCAACAGGTAGTCAGGAGTTCCCCGCTTCAGTTTAGGAGCGTGAGCACGGGAGTGGACTCTGCGCGTGCGGTGACCATGGCCCATGGTACTGGTCTCAGGAAGTGATAGGTAGACCGGAGTGGGCACACCGCCTGGCAGCACTGGTAGATCAGTGCTTCAGCGCAAGAGTCCTGAGCGGGCTGGAGAATCTTCCGCTTCAGCGCAGGAACCAGGACATGGCCTCTGCAATAGAGAATGAGCAGCAGGCCCCAGGAACCAGGGAGCTGAAGACAACACTGGGGGAACCTCCGCTTCATCACAGGAGACAGGAACAGACCGCTGCGTGAGACTAGCAGCCGGTCTCAGGAAACAGGGAGCTGAAGTCAACAAGGAGAGTACTCTGCTTCAGCACAGGAGACAGGAACACAACTCTGCGTGAACTAGGGAATAGAACTAGAGAGATTAGAACACAACAGAGCCAAGCCATAGGGCTTGTGGCAGAACACTTGTGAAAACCAGGAAGGGTTATGCTCGGCAGAGAAGGATTGTGGGGATGCAGTACTTAAAGGCCAGCGGGCCAATCCCCGGAGGAGGGTGTGAAGGCACTGCCCCAATGAGTGAGTACAAGGCTAGGTTGCAGTGATAGCTTGCACAGCTGCAGTAGATACCAGAGGGAGTGTTCCAGGACTGCACAGGTCTGTGAGGGAAGGTAAGCAGTAAACTGAGGTGTGGATTCCTTACATACACACTGTGTTCAGGGACCTGACACAGATGGTGATCTCCCTTAGGGGAGAGGGGAGCCAACTCTATTGAGAGAGGAGGAACTTCTGAGAGGGATGTACTCCAACAGGATGAGCGGCTAGTAAGTCCGCGATGAAGGGCAGTCTGTCCATGAAGATGATAATAAAGATGCCCTTGTTCATTACATCCCTTCTGGGTGAGTGTGGATTTATTCTACAGAAGGAGGTACCACAGAGGAGTTCTCCATCAGATACATCCCCCTGCGGCCGCAGAGATCCTGATGGGGTGGAGGCGCTGCATCGTATGTGAGTAAGACTCAGAGACACTACCTCAGACACCTGTCATGCTGATATTTCCCATACCAACCAAGCGGGAGACTCAGGAATTCTGTTGCCAGCAGGTGCACCACACATTACACATCCATATAATTGGGGGATTTTCTCACATATGGGTCAGGATCAGTAGGGCCCAGGGAAAACACTGTTACATTTGGAGGCGCTGCTGAGATACTGTATCAACAGGACAGGCTTTTGCTAGGCACACTAGGAAACAGGGAGAGTGTATGCTGCCAGTCAGTGCTGTGGGATGTGGACCGAGCCTAGGGGTAGTCAGGAGTGTGATGGAATTGTCAGCTCGCAAAGCACAACCTAGGATCCTGAAGAGGAGTTAAGTGGGTCTGGAGACAGGGCTATAGCTATCCTAGTCACCTTGAGGCAGCTAGTGGTAGGATGCCTGAAGGGATAGCCTGTTAACAAGGGTCAGGAATTCTGGAGAGGATCTGCGCTAGTGGTAGCCAACAGTAGGTAGACGCCCTAGTACTGCATGGGAGAAGCCAGAGTACTCTAGCCAGGAACCAGGACACTTACCGCAGAGCGCAGACTGGAGGGAGGTGGACACAGCATACACAGAGAAAGTGAGTCTAGCCTGAGGTAGTGGAACATGAGTCAGACGTACATTAGATACACGTAGGTGGTGCATCGTGGCATTCTTTATTGCATCGAAATGGCAGCTGCCCCGCAGAGAGGAGGACATTGTGTGATAAGAGAAATTACAGTGTGAAGATGGCGACCGCAAGAGGTGACGTTCCGCGCAGTGCGGAGAATCAAAGATGGCGGCCAGCGCCAGACGGAGAGAGCGCACGTGGTGTGTATACCACAGAGGAGCGAGCTGCAGAAGGGACTTTTGCGAGCATGTTATGGAGTGGCGCGAAAGCTGTGGCCGCACCGTTTTTGTCCTGCCTGGGATCCCGGGGTGCTACCCTGGAGGACAGTGTTGAGGACATTGTGGTTATGTGCAGTGAAAATGGAGAACCAGATTGCCAGACGGTGATCCCTATACAAAGATCTACCTCAGTTGCTATTGTGAATGGCCGTGCAAACCAAGATGGCGGTTCCCGCTTCCCTGCAAATGCAAAGGTTGCAAGAAGTTGGCCGGGATTGGCGCCAAGTAAAGAACCCCACCCTGTTGGGGGTAGTGGCGCGAAAGCTGTGGCCGCGCCCTCCTGGACTGTGACGGGCTCAGAGCCAGTGCTGGGTCACCCAGTGAATCTGTGGGACCCTCCCCTAATATCTACCAGGGGGAGGGGTCTCCGCCTTTGCCAAATGAGAATGGAGCTGGCTGAGGGAGGAGTTAAAGGAACGACCCCTGCCCTTCAGTTGCGAGGAGCTGGCGAACAGGCAAGACCACTGTGTAAAGTGTCCCCTGTAACCAGCGCTGCAAGCGAAAAAGAGATGGACATCTCAGCACACCCCTACTCGTTGCCAGGAGGCTTCCTGGTGATCAAGGCGGGTGACACCGAGACGATACGATGCCTGTGCATGCAGTGCAGGTTGCCCGGCGGAGAAGCCAGCACGACGGCAAGGTGTCCCCAATGTGGCATCCATTATCTGTGGGCCGTGCAGCCCTTTGTGCCGGGGTATACCGTGGAGGCAGGCGGAGAAACAGCTAAGCTGACGGCTGAAGCCTCGTCCAAGGTCAAGGAAGAGCAAGTTGATCCCGGAGAATGGGGATCGCTCTTGATGATATCAACAGAGCCTAAAGAGACAGGGGCCTGCAACCGTGGTGAGAACCTGGAACCTCGCCGTCGGTCCCCTACGGGAGTGCTGCTTCCTGAGTCGGAGTCTGCATCTTCGGACGAAGAGCAAGCGAGCCCGACGTCGGTGGTGATGCGCCTACCGGCGGACCACTGCAGCGGAGCTGTAAAAGAACCCGCTCTTACCTGCCAAGCAGCGGAGCTGAGTCTCGAGGTGCCGAGATCACCTGTGCGGAGACAACCGGAGCGGAGGAGTCCCATGGCCATGATGACTTCCAACGTGGAAGGCGGAGACGACACCATCCCGAGCCAAAGGAGCGGTGAGACCCACCCTTACTGTCCACAGAACCCGATGGCGACGGTGAAGGAAGGCCCAGCCAAGGCCCAAGCGGAACGGAGAGCAGAACCTTCACTTCCGGTGGCGGATGTCATTGTGGAAGAAGAGGTTCCGGTTGGGAACCCAACCCAAGATGGCGGTGCCTCATCCCCAGCAACTGATGACATCACATCCGGCGGACACTGCGGAACCGGATGGAAGATGGCCGCGCCCTCGCGACCGCCGTGCTGTACAAGGTCGCCTGGATCCGGGAAGGGAAAGAGCTGGCAGGCCCTGCGGAAGCCTGGGAAACAGGAGATGGGTGAGCCTGAATCCCAACCTGCTTGTACCGGCCGTGGTATCGAGAAGCTGCGGGTCGTAGTCCCGCATCGGCCTCTAGCGTTTCCCTATGCCCAGCCCCCGGTCTTAGTTAAAACCCCTGCCCCTGTCACCTTTTCATCTGGGTCCCAGTCGAGCCAAGGGTTATCTGGGGAGTCACGGGCTACATCCGATGAACGGACTGGGGAAAATCTGGACTGGGGCGATTGTTTTACTTCCGATGAGGGATCGGGGAGGGAAATGTCTATGCGCAAAGTATCTTCATGTACTAGCGATAGTAACAGTACTGTGAATGTAAAATGTAGGCCTAAGCGCCTTGGATCTAATTCGAGGTCCACCGGGAAATCCGGAATCTCTTCAGGGGGAGAACCGGAAGAAAGTGAGGACACGGTAGCGGTAGCAGAGAGAGTCAAAGAGAGGGAAACCAGGTGGTGGGCGCCCATGTTTGAGGGGTATGAGGCCTGGATGGACCAAGCACGGTTCATATTAAGGAGGGAGGGAATAGTGGACTACTAGTGGGAGGTAGGAGAGTTCTCTGAAGAAGAGCGCTTAGAAGAGCTCCGAATCAGGTGGCATGATATCCAAACAGGTTGTCACTCCCCGAGGGTCATCTATATTTCGTGACCTAGTCAAGTCCGATGAACCGTTGTCATGGGTACTGCCCGGCAGGGCACGCAACAAAAAGCTAATTCACACCAGCAGGGCTGAAAGAGCCATTGTCACCAAATACAAGAAATCCCATGGCCTAGAATACCCTTTACGTGCCAGAACCCTTAATGCAGGAGATTGAGGACAATAGGGAGACGTGGTTGAGAGAGACAGTGGAGGAGTACATAATGAGCAAATCAGGTGGGTATGCTGGGTTTAAAACTGAGGAGCGAATCTCCCATCTTATGAGAGTGTGGAGTGTTGGGCGCAACATTTTCATGAATAGGATGGAGTACCGGCCAGAAAATGGGCCGCCTAGATCATACAGCGTGACTGTAAAGGATGTCAATGGTAGGGAAGTGCAGAAGCCAGACCCTAGGCACTATTATTAGTGTGGTGTTAATGTGGATTCTCCGTAGGAGCAGTGCATTCTGCAGGTCAGCAGGCACTGTGTGCAATTATGTTTACTGTATGAAGAAATGATCTAGTGTGAAATAATGTATTTTTATAATATGTTGTTCTGTTATGTGTTGCAGTGCTACCTGGAGGAAGGTTCCACAAATTTAGATCCCAGCCGGGCCGTTGGGTTTCACCAGGGGGAGAATGTAGCCAAATGTAAAAATGGGTACAGCTCTTCGCTCATGCTGGCAGTAAACCTGGTAAGTACGCAGGGTTGCCAGCAACAATCATGGAGGTTTGCCCTCACACCCTGGTGAGGTGTCATATATAATAAGGGAAGTGACAACATGCTCTGTGTCCACTGTTAGTGACACAGAGGTGGGTCTGTTTTCTGAGTCTATATAAGACACAGCACTGCCAAAAGTTAGGGGTTCTGTAGGTGTTAACTAGGAGAGACAAGGAGTGTCTGCAGCAGTTCAAGGCTGTCAGACTCAAGTGCTAGCTGACTACACACTGTGTTCAGGGACCTGACACAGATGGTGATCTCCCTTAGGGGCGAGGGGAGCCAACTCTATTGAGAGAGGAGGAACTTCTGAGAGGGATGTACTCCAACAGGATGAGCGGCTAGTACGACCGCGATGAGGGGCAGTCTGTCCATGAAGATGATAATAAAGATGCCCTTGTTCACTACATCCCTTCTGTGTGAGTGTGGAGTCATTCTACAGAAGGAGGTACCACAGAGGAGTTCTCCATCAGATACATCCCCCTGCGGCCGCAGAGATCCTGATGGGGTGGAGGCGCTGCATCGTATGTGAGTAAGACTCAGAGACACTACCTCAGACACTTGTCATGCTGATATTCCCCATACCAACCAAGCGGGAGACTCAGGAATTCTGTTGCCAGCAGGTGCACCACACCACATCCATGGAATTGGGGGATTTTCTCACATATGGGTCAGGATCAGTAGGGCCCAGGGAAAACACTGTTACATTATTTACAATGCATATACATGCTATGTAAGCGTGAAGGCCTCTGGACCTTACTGGGGGAACGTTCATGAGTGTTTCGACATATTACAATAGAATCTATAATCAAACTTGGTTGTGGGTATAATTTGCACAATGGTTCCCAATTTGTAGGTAATGTCTGCATTGTGTCCTGTAAGAACCCTGTGATCTTTTCCATGTACTTTTTTTTCCACATCTTATTTAAGATTGAAGAAAGTTCAGGAGCCGGTTGCTTCCAGTTGTACGCTATCTTACATCTATTGGCAAAAAATAGGCGGGTAATGCGTTTCGCTTGATATTTGGTCATTAATAGTATAGGTCTGTTTAACAGTGCTGCCCAGGGGTCTAAAGTCAGATGTAATCATACCATTCCATTTATGATATCATAGATTTGAGTCAATAGGTCTTTGATATCTTTACATTCCCACCAAGTGTGTAACATGCTTCCTATCAGTCCACATCCTCTGAAGTATAACGGGGAGGAGGTTTGGTACATTCTGCCAGGGTATAGTACCATCGAAAGAGTAGCTTATAACTATGTTGCTTAAAGCTGCAGTTCAGTCAATATCCTGCATGTGTGTTTTTTTTAATAAATCAGTTCTGTAGTAAGAAAAAATACTTTTAGCATTTTCTGTTTAAAAAACAACAACTTTGAAAGACCAATTTTCTTGTATTCTATTTTAACAGCCATTTGCTAAGGCACTGCCTCTTCTTGTCCTGTCACAAGCCCTGGCACACCCCTTTGTCAGCCCTGCCCTCCCTCTAGCACATGTCAGTGCAGGAGTGCTCATGAATATTCATGAGCTTCCACTGACAGACAAGCAGAATATAAACAGATCCCTTCACTAATTATGTCACCAAATTTCGACCTATCAATACATGGAGAACGAATTGACCTGCAGCTATACAGTTCTTTAGGTAATTAGAGATTGCCCACATGAAACTATTAAAGTAAAAAAATAAATAAAATTAAAAAAAAAAGACTGAACTGCAGCTTTAATTAATGTACAGATGTAGCCAGACTTACTGTTTTCTGTACCGTGACAAGGTGCAAGGTCACAGCCGTGTGAACACTTGGTTCATCATGGCTTGCGGGCCAGCCTCAATCAGCCAGCAGAATTATTTGTGAGGTATATTTATATAATTACAATTCGGTAGGTGTCTGGCAGATGGTGCACTGAATATCTTTGGCCATGCAATGTAGGACCTGCCAAAACCTGTACACAAGATAAAGTGTAACAATATCACTAGAAATGTCTAGTTTGAAACATAGCATGGCATTGTGCTGTGTGACCTTGTACCTGCTTGTATCAAAAGAAGCTAGGGAGAGAAGTTTCTTTGTCAGACCTTTTTCCAACATGGCAGAGAGGTGCAATGAAGAATTGTTCCTGAGATATCCGTTTTCATATGTGGCTCTGATATACTTTGCCATTCAGGAAAGTTCAGATAAAAGTGTAACCCTCTCTGCGATCTACCGGTATATTAGCATCAAGTTCCCCTTCTACGGGAACAACAACAAAAATGGCACAAGGAGACACAATTTAAGCCTTAATTAATGCTTTATTAGAATACCGTACGTGATCATGAGGGCAGATACTGGACACTAGGTCTATCTTGGCAAAATATGTTCCATCTGGGCAACGTCCAAAGGAGACAGCACAATAGACTCTTCAGATGTCCTCCCACTTATCTTCCTGCACCTGAGTATGTGCAGCATAGCATGGTGAGAAAGTAATGAACTACAACTACTACAACGGGATGAACCCTCACCCCCAACCAGGTGAAAGTCACAACTACAGCCGATGGACTACAACAATCTGCCCCCACCCATGGATTATTAAGGTAATGTATGCATTCCATTCAACTGGCAATACCTGTACTGTTGTCATGATTCCTTCCCATAGTACTCCTGGACCTGTAGGGGAACACAGTGGAGTCCGGTTCAGGCCCAAAACTGGTAAGAACTAGAACAGTCCATTGGGCCAGCTGCTATTTTAGTTTGTGTATAAAATCCCACCCAGTCTGTTAATTCTTTGCTTGTCAACTTTCTGTTTACAGGTCAGGTTATACTTTGTTCCCTAGCACTGTGTCTTTCCCTGTTCGTTTTTATTCAGGCTCATAGTTCTCTAGATCTTTAGGTACCTTCTTTTTTATTGTCTTGTATTACCTTTGCACTATTAGCCCCCTGTTTATTATTTGTCCGCTTCTACCATTGCTCTTTGCATGTGGCACTAATTATTGCAACTAACCTTGTTTTGTTGTTTCATTTCCCTTAGCACTATTTGCTCCCTGTTTCTTATTTGTCCCCTGCTACTCTTGCTTTTTGCATGTATCACCACGATGCTAGCTGATAACTTTAGTATGTTTTGTTATTTCCCATTGTACCATTTTCCCCTGCTTTTTGTATGTTCCCTAAGTAACCATATCTTGGTTCTATACATCCTGATAACCATGCACAAATTCAATGAACCGCATATGCGTTTCATACAGTTCACATAACTGTACCGCACATGTGCACAAATTCAATGATAATTCAGTATAATTCTTGCATCAATTTCTTCTGATTATTAATAAATCAGAAATCTTACAATTATTTTACAGTTGAAACTGTACAAGAGACAACCAGAAGAAGATGTTGGTTGAAGAGATTGTATTGTTACACAGTATCTCCTTCATGTGAAGGTACCCCCCCCCCCCCCCCGCTTTGTCTTCAGAATAAATTACTTCCCAGAATAAGCCATGCTACAGTACATGGTTAGGTATACTTGGGATTTCTACAGTACATTTGTGCTGGCTAAAATGCAACAACCGACATTTGCACACAATACTTACCTTATTTGCATCATTGCTTTGAGGAGTACTGGGATATCCAGGGGGAGAGTCAGATTAAGTACCTGGGATCGGTGTGAGAGCTGGAATGGAACCCAGGTATCCCGGCAGGCAGAGAATTATGTTGTGTGATGTCACTGTAATGCTGCACAGAGCAAAGAGACACTGACCATGGGCATGTGTGTCCACAGGGACTAATTAATCCTCCTTGGATGGACATTATGATTAAACCTGACAAATAGGCCAGTAAGTGTGTCTATTCACTTTTCCTTTCCTTGTATGTGCTGATATTGTTTCTGTATTCCTGCTTTTTGTGATATATTAAAGAATATACTTGGTGAGACCAAAAGGAAAATGTGTCTCATTTTCTTTGATTGACTTTTTGAGTGCTGTACCAGTATGGTTTTGGCAGGCAGAGAGTAGTCAGATGAAGCAGGGGTCAGGGCTGGCGGTAGGCAAAGAGTAGTCAGACGAAGCAGGGGTCGTAACCAGGCTTTAGATAGAGCAGGAAACTGAGCCAGGTAGAATCAGCAGCAAGGGAGCAATACAACCTGCCTCGATAATAGCAAGTTCGTTGCGAAGCAATGTCTGCACAAAAGGTGCCTTCTTATCGACCAGGGCAGTCATGTGTACATACAGCACAATTTAGTGCTGAGGAGTTGCTTAGAGGGAAGCCGTCACTGAGCATGGGTCCCGACAATACCCCCCTTCCTCAACGGCCCCTCTATGGTGTAAGGCGTTGGTAGGGTTTGAGGGGTAAACGATGTGGAATTGTCTGACCACACTTTAATGGGGATCCATCAATTGAATCCACTCGGTTCTTCTTAAATAATGGAATTTGGTGTCCCTGTACTTAAAGTTTATCAATGACATTTCCTGATGCTCCTGAATCGATTAGAGCATCAACATGGCACTGAGTTTGATCAGGTCGATGAAGCATCGTGGGCAAAGACAAAAGTGAATATCTGGCAATCTTATCCTGGGAGGTTTGACTAGGAACACGGTAGCTACATCTTTTAATCGGTGTTGAAAAAACGTAGCTTGTGCGCTGTTTGTCCAATCAGTCTCCGCCATCAAAGTCTTGAATTTGAATATGTACGATGCTAAATCACTGAGCCTTGTCGAAGTTCCAGGACAGCATATTCTGCAGTCTGGCTAGAGCACTGCGCCCAAAAACTTTCTTCAATTCGGATTTAAAGTCAGTATAATTCCCCAGCAGTGGGCTGTTCTGAGCGAGCAGTGGTATAGCCCACATAAGGGCATCTCCCATCACGTTACTGAGGACGAATCCAATTTTAACTTGGTCCTCTACAAACAAGGTCTGATGAAAATGAAAATGTATTTAGCATTGGTTAAAGAAAATCTGAAATTTGTGCGGTTTTTCATCAAAACAGTCAGGCATGGGTAAAGTCAGGGCTGGAACAGCGTTGTAAGTAATCACCACTTGAGCTTTCTGTCTCTTTAAGGTGATAACGGCATCGTGTAGCACAGCTTTCTCCACCTGTAAGGTGATGACTTGACCATGCAGGAAGGAGACTTGACACTTGACAAACTATCAAGAGTACTCAGATATCCAAGGGGAGAGTCAGATAAATTACCTGGGATTGGGGTGGGAGCTGGAATGGAACCCATGAATCTGGCACAGGATTATGCAGACAAAGCACTGGTCAGAGCTGGCGACAGGCAGAGAGTAGTCAGATGAAGCAGGGGTCAGGACTGGTGGCAGGCAGAGTGTCGTTTATTTTGCAGCAAGGAAACTGCAGATGAAAGGTTGCCTGTCCACGGCCAGACTAATTGCCCATCAGGATTAACACAGCGGAGGTCCGTGCTTCAGAGTTGAACTCCCACTGTGTTAATCCTACTGGACGGAACCAGACTGGAAAAGCTGCACAGTTAGAGCAGACAGAAGCAGTCCCTCTCCATGAACATCTCTATCAGGCAATCACGCAGCTTTTATTTTATTTTAATAACACTGTATTGCAGCAGGGGGTCTCCAGAGCTGAACCGCATTAATTTCAGGTCGAGGGACACCCTGCTTCCACGAGTTACAGGCCCCGGTATCTCTCTGCAAGTTTAATTCTCCCGCGTCATGGCCCACATGACCGGGACATTTAAACGTGCAGGAGATTCTGGCACCCCATACCGGGGACTGTAACTCGGGAAGCAGGGGGTTCCTGGACCTGAAATTAATGCGGTTCAGCTCTGGAGACCCCTGCTTCATTACTATGTAATTAGAATAATAATGAAAGTAGCTTCATTACCATAGTGGCTAGCCGCTACACCAAAAACAGTAGCCAATACACACAATGGGGTTACCTATGCCCTCAATGGGGGAATGGTTGTAACCGCTATGATAACTAAGGGGTTAGCCCCCCTGCTACCCACCCGGGAGGCAAAACAACCCTCCCCGGGGCAACTACCCCCATCCCCTCTACCCCCATCACTACACACACAAATGGGCAAAAGCCCTATTAGCCAAATAAGGCTATTAGCGTTTTTGCCCATTTGTGTTGAAAAAAATAAAATACACAAAATAAAATTGACATTTCCATACATTAAAATAAACAGTAGGCAGTAAATCCATTGATTGTCACTGTGGTTATCTATTCTATCAAAAGGGGCACAGACAATCACATTGGCAATAAATTGGCAGCATAAAAAACATTTTTTTTAAAACACATTACGATAACATTTAAAAAAATCAGTACCCAAAAAAGGCATTCATTGTCACTGTAGTTTTCTATGACCTCAATGGGGCACAGATAACCTAATTGCCAATCAATAGGAAAACTAAAAAAAGCCACAATTAAATAAAATACAATACAAGTGTTTCTTATCCTTGCAGGGATGAAGGCTTTCATCCTCCTTATCCAACTGTGGCACCAACAACTCTTGACCAACGAAGCAATGTTCCTCATCTTGAAGAACAGCATGATGTGCAGAAATCCACAATCCTTTGTTGCTTGAAGAGCAGTCACCGCTGACTAGATCTTTTTTCTTCTTATCTTCTTTTCTTCTTTCTTTTCTTTAAGCAGACCCCGCTGAGCCGCGCTGAGCAGATGCACTTACCCCCTGCATCTGTAATCAGCGCGGCTTTAGGAGCCGCTTCCGCATGCGTGCGGAGGCTCAGAAAATTTCAGGAGACAGACAGGTTTACATTTTCGCGCTGAGGGGAGTGGAGGAGCGGTCACGTGACCGCAAACATCCAATGGGAGCGAGAGACTAGCCCCGCCTCCTGCCACGCCTCCGTCCCATCACGCCTTCGCCCCGCCCCCAAAGCGCACTCACTGCCTCACCTTCCAGGACGCAAAAAAGCACCAGTTTGAGCAGGCGAGGCAGAGCAAGAGCGCGGCTTAGCGCGGCCCGAGGCCTTTGGTGTTACATAAGGTTACCTCAGTAGTAGTGAGCTGTGTCTGGTTTCCTCACCATATTACCCTGACTGTCAGGCACTTTTACTGAATAGCACCGTTTGTCCCCAGACTCAGAGATATACTTCACCCTATTTATGCGAATATTGCACCCCACACTCCATGCTTTTATCAAACACTCTATTTTAGTCTGTTCTTCAATCGGGAGCTGACCCTCCTCCGCCATGGTAAGGCGCCCACTATAGGTGTGACATGCCAGGCAGGCATAACAACATCATCATTCATGGGGGCCACGGACATTAGTTTAAAACTAGGGAGCAGATCAGCAGGGGGTATGCTGGCAGTATGGGGCAGGACGGGCACATTCCTTGAACCGGGTGACTCTTGAGACCTCCCCAGGTGGAGCAATAGGAGTGTCCACAGTCCCGGCAAGGCTCCGTATGCCACGGCCCCTGGCAGTACTATATCTAGCCACAGCAACAGCTGCAGTTTCCTGGGAGCCCCTCGCTTCCTTCCGCTCCCTGCAATGAAGGAAGAAGGGATCCACAGCAGGACAGTCACTCACCGAGGAGGTAGTAGCAGCTGGTAAGCCCATCCAGCCAGACGGCTTTGCGGCCTTCCCTTCTCCCGGTGGAGCTGCGATCTGTGTCGCTTTGGGGTCGTCTGAGACAGTACCAGCCGGCACTTTCCTGGGGAATTTCTCCAGCATCCCCAGTGCGTCGTAGTGTCGTTCGGCAGCTGTCACGTAGGCAGCAACTCGAGCAATGCCCATCTCCTGGCGGCGCCGTTGTACAGGTCCATAGCCTCCTGCGCTCGGTCCCAGTGCAGGTCGAAGTTCCGGACCTTTATCAGGGACCGTGTATTGATCACTGGAACCTGCAGCTCGATGTCCAAATCGGGTATGTGGGAGACTTTGGCAGGTACCTCTGGGAAGCCCACGGTCTCATTGTCCAACTCACCGCCAGCAGCAATCACTTCTGCAGGTTTCTCCCTCCCAGAGCAGCTTGCTGGATCGGCAGCAGAACGTACCTTGCAGTACACTGGTGGAGCTTCTCCGCAGGGCTCTGACGGATGACTGCTCGACTCAGATGGTACACCGGACAAGGCAGCACACAGCTCCAGTGGCAAGACAGCAGAAGGTACATTGCTGAGGGCCTTTACCCATGCAGCCAAGCCAGACAGGGAGCTTCCCATCCGCTCTTCTCTGCATAGACAGTCGACCTCAGAGTCGGGACTCACCCCACTAGCTGCAGCACAGGGACCATAGTAGAGCGCTGGTGGCTCCGGGTGAAACAGTTCAGAACTTGGGCAAACATCGGTGGCCATTTTGGTCTTCAATTATGAGGCAAGGGAGCAGCTCCACACACACGTCTGGTGAATACTGAGAGCACGTGTGTTTGAGCTCCTTGCATCCGGCAAAGTAACTTGTTCACCTCCAGCTCCTCCCCCTGGTGGACCCAGATGTCCCATCCAGGAGAGGAAAGTGGGCGTGTTCTTAGCATTTCATGCTGATTCTGGAGGTAGAGCAAAAGTAAAAATTTGCAACTGACTGCAATGTTTGCAAATAGCCATGTGGCTCCTGTTTTTCCATCGGGAGACGCCATTTTAGACAGTCAAGTAACCATACGGGTCCCGTTTTCACTGGAACCACCATTTTCTGATAGACAAAGTACAAGGGTGGGTGGGCAACCATTTTTCTGGTGTAGCCTCAGAGAAGGGTCCCCACCTTTCTTTTGGTGGCTATGGTGGGCAGCAGCCTCCCTGGTAACGCCTCAGGGGACTGCCTCTACATTGCTTCGGCATGTGTTGTGCAGGGGAGCAACAAGCTCCCTGGTGTCACCTCAAGTACTTGTCCTCCCTGGCTTCTTAGTTGGTTAGGCAACAACCTCCCCGGCGACGCCTCGGATGGCTGTCCCCACCTTATTCGTCTATTTGATGAATGGGTGCACAGGTTCCCTGGTGTCGCCTCAGAGACCTGTCCCCAGCTGTCCTTTTGTATTAAGGTTTTGGGCAACAACCTCCCCGGTGACGCCTGGGAGAGCTGTCCTCACCTCTCTTTATCAGTTTGATGAATAGGTGCACAGGGTCCCTTGTGTAGCCCAAGAGACTTGTCCCCAGCTTTACCCACAGAAAGGGCAGTATCGGCTGACAAAGTCCAACCCTAGAACCCTGCTCCCTTGGGCCTAACAGCACAGATCTTTGAACACAAAGTCCTTAAGCACTGTGGTCAAAATACTTCCCTGCTGTGAAAACCTGTCCTGATGAGATGGATCTCAGCAGTGCCTCCATTTGTAGCACCTTTACCAACACCCTCTGTGAGATTGGGTCGCTAGCTGTATGTTCCATGGTGCTGTGCATACCTGTTGATAATCCAGGAGGCTCTGAGTTGCTCCGCGATGGTGTGGGGAGAATCAAGACAAGCTTTCATGGTGCTTCCTTCTCATATGGTAGCGCCGCCAGCCAGCCAGGATCCTGGGGTCCCAGGATGATCCATGCTGGCAACTTCTTATTGTCCAGACAGTTAGCTAATTAGGGAGATGGTTCAACTGCTCTATTTGTACACAGCAGAAGTCAGACAGACTGTAAAGCTCTCCTTTAGGGGTAAGGCCTTGCAGGCCCATCCAGCTTCTTATCCCTGGTGGTTGTCAGGATATCACACACACTCCCACTCCTCAGGGGGTGGGGAGACAGACAGACTATCACTTCTGGGAAAGTGTCAGTATAAACCCATGGGATGGGCTTGTAACCCTTCCCCATAACAGGGCAGGCCTGATACTGATAGGCATCACATTAATGCACGTGACCCAACTATTACTGCAATAGCACACTAGGCCTTCATGAGGAATTAACCCTTCCAGTGCCTGTCCCTAACAGGACTTATACTGTTAGGGCCCAAGGGAAGTAATAGCGGCTTCTCTTATACTTCTCTTTTAAAATGCCAGTCACATTAACAAAAATGATGGCATCAAATGTTCTTATATAACCTCTATATAACAAGTTATGTTTTGTAGGCATTCATTTAACAGCTTCATCACTTCTTACTGTATGTGAGGCCTTAATGAATAATGTATGTCAAACTGATGAATATCCACACAGGCCATTATGCCTGCAAGGGCTTCATGAATAATGTACAGTATAAGTATGCAATGTTCACCTTGCTGCTGTACAGTGAGTATAAAAACATATAAGGGAGAAAGTGTGTCTAGCGGAATATATTTCAAATGTATATTGTTATAAGTAGTCTTTTTAACCTTTTACCTAGAAGATTTGGTCCAGAAGCTCATTTATGAGACGTTTTTTTGTGCCTTCATCATGCACCAAAAGATTTCAAGCTTTAAATAGTTATGAAATGTATAGTATATAAAGTTGTTTATCAAAAGTATATTTAGATATTATTATACATGTTTAAAAGCACAATTGTAGCAGCTTTCTGGGTAATAGAATATCTTCACTATTGCCACTGAGTGTTAACATGGATCAGTGACTTGATGGTAATATGCCAAACCTGGTTATAGACGTAATTAGCTCAAATGTAACTTTATTGTGGGCAAATAGTTCTCCATCTCTTCGATCAGTGCTATATAGATTCAATAGCTGTTCATAGACTCTTAACAGCTGGTTCTCTTAGCTACAGTTTAGTTGCTTAGCATTGTGTTGTGAAGTAATTATTGTGATGTCATGAACTGTAAAGTGGAAAACCACAACTCACATCCCAGTGTCAGCTTCCTGTGACCTAATGTAGGAAAGTCGCTTTATTCAGAAAATTGCAAAGATACACCCTTTCCTCTGTCACTCTACTGACAAAACTCTAACGCAGACCCTCATTCTCACCCCAGCAGGCTGCTCATCTCTCCCCCCAGTGTAGAGGGAGCATAGAGATGTTGCTGGTGTCGTGTACAGTTTCTTCCTGCTTCCTCAGCTGCCTAATGACAGTGCTAATTACTAGTTCCCAGTGTAAGGAGGGGCGGGGAACAGTTTTCATCAGCACACTGGCACTAGAGGGGGCGGAGAGAAGCTCTTATATACAATGTGGGTAATGTGCAGCTCTTTTGAGGGGTTATGAGCAGCACATGCAGTCCTTGAGGTATATCATGCTGCATACCACCTCTCTAATGTGTAAATTGGGCCTCTGAGGTACCTTTATCACACACTTTTATTTGTTTAGATAATGATGGTAACATAATTGCTTTAGAAACAAAGAACAAACGAGCAACAATGATAGTTGACAATTTGTCTTTAAATTCAAATGGCAACAAATAGACACATGATTGTGAACATTTTAAAAATATGAACTTATGAAAAGTATAAATAATTACTAAAACATCTGCTGCCATTCTTCACTGGTCACTTTAACTACACATACAGTTAGGAAATTCCTCCTTATGTCAACCGTATTTGTGTAGTCTGGGGATAGGAGGAAAGGTGCTGATACCTTGTTATAATTGTGCTGTGTTATTGCTGTGCTGTTATGCAGGTGTATTTGCTAGGACCCTGCTGGTAAATAGTATTGTTTATCATTACTGTGTGTTGTGGTTATTGCTGTATAAGTTCCCGTGAGGATCCCCACGGGTGCTGGCGCTGCACCCCGCACCCCCAAGCTCCCTATAAGCGGAGGCCCAGGCCTTCTGCGAGCCTGCATGGCCCTCAAGTACTGCACTTCACTGGAGCCCAGCCCAGCGGGTGTCCCCCATATACCCCGAACTGACAGTCAAGATGGAGGCCCCTAGTCCCGGTCCTATTTCTGAAATGGTCTCGAGGGCTGAGTTGCTTCGCCCCCTAGTTAGCCCCAGCAGGGGGCGCAGGTGGAGCCCGTGGGCGGACAGACAGGCCGCACAAGATTCGCGTGCGTGTAACGGGGCTGTGAGACTGCGTATCCTGAATGTCCGTGACAGCAGGTGTTTGCAAGTGAGGACATGGACTCCGGCCACCATGATGGCGCATCCTCACACAACCTGTGGATGCCAGCTTTGATGGACTTGGAGCGGTACTTCACAAGAAATATCCTACAGGGCGATGGTCTGTTGCCTACGTGAGTCTCAGCCTGACTCTGAGTGAGAAGAACTACCCAGTCCATAAATTAGAGTTTCTGGTACTGAAGTGGGCCATTGTGGATAAGCTATATGACTACCTCTATGGGGTATCTTTTGAAGTAAGGACAGACAATAATCCGCTTACATACATCCTGACCTCAACCAAATTGGATGCCACCGGCTATAGGTGGTTATCCGCCTTGTCCAACTACAGTTTCACCTTAAAATACAAGCCTTGTCCCAAGAATATCTCATTATTTTCTTTTTGGTGGTGTAATAATGTAGCTTGACTATTACATACCTGCATCTCCAAGGGTCCGCAAATCTTGGACCTAAGGTTTGGTGTGCTCGGTCCATTTGCAGGTCACTCGTGAGGAGCGACGGATCTATTTTGGTAAATAGGTTCGTCAGATAGAGTTCCAACTCGCCCGGATCGACTGTTTTGGGGATGTTTCTTACTCTGAAGTTTTGCCTCTTTCCAGATTCTTCAGGTCATCGACGGTATCAGTCAGGTTCCTGACCTCGTCGTTGATCCTGAATAGTTCATTTTCCATTGAGCCGTGGCTCTTCAGAGATTCTTCAAGTTTGTTCTCCAGCTGTACTGTTTGTTCTGTCAGAGAGGTCAGACCTGCTTTAAATTCAGCAACAGCCATGTCCAGAGCTACTTGAAACACACCTTGAATCTCTTTAAATAGGTCTTTTAAAGCTTTTGGGATAATTTGAGTATTTTCTTCTGTTTATTGCTCTGTGTCCGTAAAGTTTCCTCCTTGTTGTTGTGATTGCTGCAGTTCCTGTGGATGCGTGTGCATGCGCGTGCCTGCACGGGCGCCATCTTGGATCTTGGGAACCGGAGAGGCAGCCTTCTGGAGGTAAGGGGAGTAGAGTTATCCTGCGAGGGATGGCTGGGGCTCAAGGGAGTGGGATATACTGAAGCTTTGAAGGAAAACTTTTTAGAAAGCTTTTGAAGCAATACTGAGAGTCCTTCAATGATAAGACATCAGTAATTTCTTAGAAGACCTGACCCTAGGCAAGTATATGAGACATACGCATATGTAAGTTTTGTAGGAGGATAGTTCTGAACTAGACTCTCACTCTATCTAGAGAAAGGATGAGTCATTTGTGTCCCAGTACACAGAGAAACATCCAAATTTTCAAGAACATCCAATGTAAATGAAATTATACTCACAATAAGTAGTTTGTGATACCCAATGATCCTCAAACTTGCAGGGCATCGGTCCAAGCAAAACATGTCAGTGTGATCCTCCGTTTGTGCAATAAATCATTTTTTTAGCTCACCCTCTTTTACTTCCATCTTGTTTTGTGGTGCGGTACTTTTTGGCTTTGTGCCATTTTTTCTCTGGAGGTAACGGGAGACAGATGGGGTCGCTGGCTTGCAGACTTTCTTGGGGGCAGGCATCCCTGGGGGTTCTGCTGATGGGGGAGTTATTATTCGGTGAATTCCGGCGGTTTGAAGGGCTAAGTTGTCTGCGATCTAGGCGGAATCCACTGAGCTGTTTTAGAACGCTCCCATCTTCCCCGATGCTGCATGCGCGCCCCAAGCAAATCTTATTTTAAGGGGTCTTTTAGTCATCCCTATAATCGCTTCTAGCATTTGCATTCTAATAAATACACTACATGGGTAGTATTGCAATGAATAAGTTGTTGCACTTGGAATGTTTGACCAGTGGTCCTGGAGAGAAAAGTTGTATAATGTGTCCACAGAGCAGCACATACTGCACCTCGCACCCACATAACAAAACAACCAAGCGGTTTGGTTGGAAACCACACTGGTTTATCCCCAATGGTTGGGATCTGGAGTTGTGTTAGAGCCAGAAAAGTTTTAAGGTTTCTACGTTTCTATTATACCTTATAATGAACGCAGTATTGCCATATTTTGCTTTGCTACTATCTTTAGGTAGCTTGTTGCTCTGAAGGGGTATTTTTATGTCATTCTGTGCAGCTCTGGTAAATGAATACTGAACTAATTTCTCATCATAATCCGTTCCAAAAATCTTTATTTGAATAGTTCTGATTGAACTTCAGTCATTATTCCTGGAACAGTTTCGTTGAAGTCTTTGAACTGCCCATATGGGATAATTTGCTTCCATTTGGAATAATGTCCACTGTTAGCATCCAAATACCCATATACACCTCATCTTTCTTAGGTTCTGCTTGTGTTTATTGTGTTAACTATGTACTATCCAGTTACCAATAACACCTGTGTGCACCATTGCTATTTTGCTTCAATCCCTTTACACCTCATCATTGCTCTAAGGTTCTGTTTGTGTCCATTGTGTTAACTATGTATAATTTAGTGATCAACAACACCTGTGTGCACCTCTGCAACTTTGCTTCAACCCCTATTTAAAACACCCTCTCATTAGTAAAAGGACAACCCCTAAAGAAGTCGCTACGTGACAAAAACACGTAGGGTTAATCGCTAGCATTCATTTGATCCAGGATGCCAACCAGTTTACAAGCATCTTGCCCCTCTATGCAGATGAAGGCATAGTTCGTCCCTGAACTCTTTATTTCACTGCCTCCACTTTAGGCAGCCTTGTCTGTCTGTGCACACATTTGGAGGGTTGCAGGCTCAATTAGATCCCTTTTTGGTGTTCCGATTTCCCTATTGACCTCTGCCACGCCAGCACACTGTGTGTAGTGGGAGCACGGCCCCATCTGAGATGGGAGACACCGATGTAGTCTATTTGGAGTTTCCCCTCCCTGTGGACATCTATCTTCACTCCTGTGCTGTGGCACTACATGGGACTATGGGAATCCTTATACATATGTGCTATTTCATTCCTGTAAGGGCACCTGCGTCTTTTATAATAAAAAATGATCTGATTGTATCTTTATAGTTCCAGCCACGCATTTTTTATGTGCATCTACTGCCGAGTCCTTGTTTTTTGTTCTCTCGTGATTTTTGTTACTCGATTTGTTTTATTTTTCTGCTACCATATAGTCTACCTTTTGAAGACCGTTTGATAGTGACACGTTTACTTAATAAATCAGGATCATGCTATGGGAGTTTGCACATCTGTTTTCTTGTTTTTGCAGATTTCTCCTCTGGACCTTGAAGTTGCAGACTCTCCATTAGATCCTTTTTGAAGCATATTGGCTCTTTCTACGGACAACTACTCTGACAAGTACTGTACGGTACTATTTAGAGACTTGGCTCATATTTATTAGAGATTTATTTTCACTTGTGTTTCACTATTGATTGTACATACTTTTTAAATACCCATTAACGTCCACTTTTTTCTAAAATGTCTAGTATGTATTTTTCCTGCAGCACGTTTGTCAGTTGGAGCTGGGGAGCTGTGAGGGAAGGAAGGGTGCAGAGAGCATGTGCAGCTCCTGCATTGAGTAAGGTCCCCCACATCCCAAGTAAGGCCTCAACTCCCCACCAGGTTAGTGGGTAAGTGCTAAGGAACGGCCCAAGACAGGGACGCTGCCCTTAGTGCGTGTGTGTCGCTGCATGTGCTGGGCGCAGTGTGTGCAGCGTGTGTGAATGTCTGCAGGCTGACGGTGAGAGCTGTGTGTCTGCTGCAGGCTGTTAGGAGTAGCGAGTAGTTAGATGTTAGGGAGGATTAGGGACTTGGGTAGCTAAGGGAGTGGGGCAGGTTATTACTCCGCAGGCCCTAGGAGATTTCCCCAAGTCACCCCAGGTTGCGGTTCATCAGGGACAGGCCCTAGGTTATGGTTCCTGTCACGTTAGGGTTAGTTAGGGATAGACAGGGATAGCGGCGGTTGCTGTTCCCGTGATTCGGTTGCTGTTACCCTGAGACGGTTGTGTTCCCGTGAAGCGGTGGGACCCTTGTTGGGGTTCCTGGAGAAGTACCTGGATAGGATCAGACGGATGCATCGCACGTCTGACCCTTTTAGAAGAGTGTTGCAGGCCCGAGCATCGGAGTGCTCGGAAGGTATTCAATATATATATATGTGCACCAACAGGCCTAACACATTAATTAGTGACTGTGCAGTCACCCACGTTCTCTACTAGAGTACGGGACATTGGGTGGGGGATTCTCGGGACACTGGGTGGGATCACCTAGTGTTGGGAAGCGTCCTGCGTGACGCAGTAAGTGTCTCCTCTAGAGAGGGACACAGGTTATGATGTTATGATATGTTTTCTTGCATGTTCAGTAAAGTCCCTAGAATATATATATCTGTGTGAGTATCGATTATTGTGATTGTTCTGCGAGGAACCACTCCCCCTCTGGTGGGAGCCATCGCAGGTGGAGGCGCTGCATCGTTGGAAGTAAGTACCCCTAGTATAAATGCCCCAGGTTCCCCGTGGCGGAAGCTCAGCCCTCCTGTGAGCCAACAGGTATAGCACCACACTGAGAAGTAGTCAGATACACCTACACACCCCAATCTCACTTAAGGGGGGGGGAAAGAGGGCTACATTTGGAGGCACTGCTGAGATACAGACCTGGGGTGCCCTGTTCCATTTTTTTTCCAAATTGTCCAAGTCTCATTTTTTTGTCACCATGTGTGGAAAGTCCGGCCATGAGGTCCTTGCCTGGGCTTTGAGGCAATGTATGGAACCTGGCCGGGTGGTGGCGGTTGGAGGCCTTCCCGCAAATATGCCCGCGGTCGTGGTTCAGTACTATATGCGTAAAATTCCAGGGTGGCCGCACGCATGTTTCTTAGAGGAAGAACACGATCCCACGGCCCTATGGAAAACGATACTTTTTGTGGCCATCCCCACTGCGGATATATGCCTGGCAGATGCACCGTCCGCCCTGTGTATGCCTGGGGGCCCGTCTGAGGGGTACCCCCTAGTCTACGCAGACCCAGTAAAATGGCGTCTCCCGCCAAAGCAAGAGAACGCACGTGCTGCTGACTGCAAGCCTGCACTAAATTGTGTCGAAGAAAACTGTCCGGGATTGGCGGGAAAACCAGAAGGCTACCCCCCCATCTATGCAGAGAGCCCTAGTGTAATTGCTGAGACTGTGATTAAAATGGAGTCTCTCTCAAGTAGTGAGTCAAACCTAAGATGGCGGCTCCCGCCAAGTCGGGAGAGCACCAGGACTGTGCAAGAAATTGTTGCAGAGTATTGTCCGGGTTGGGCGCGAAACCCTGAACCCCGCCCCTGCACTGTGAGTGACTCAGCACAGAGCCAGAACCACTCCCTTGTAGAAAGTGTCCCTCCTTCATATTCCACCAGGGGGAGCAAGCACTTTGACTTTCAACCAAACGTGGATGAAACAGACTGTTCTAGGGAGGCATTGGCGTGGGAGCCTTAATGTGACTGTTGCGGTGCCCGGTTATTGAAGTCTATTATGCCCCAGCCCGTAGAACCAGCAGAGGACGATGAGCCGGTCAGTATAGCTAACCTATCTACCCCTCTCATAGAAAATTCTGAGGATCCGATCGTGATAGCCTCAAAACAGGAGGAGGATCCTGACCTCTATATCACTCTGAGTTGTGCTGAAGTTAAGTCTGTCTTCAGGGAGAAGTTACTTAGGGATTCCCGCTACCAACAACCGGTTGTGGAGGGCCCGTGTGCCCGAGTGAACATTTCAGATCCGGTTCCTGAGCGGGACGAGGTTGAAGTCCCATCGGTGGCGATGCGCCTACCGGCGAACCACCCCAGCGATTATACAGAGGAATCACAGGGTAAGGTGTATATACCCCCACCTTCTTCTAGTGAATCCAGCGACCAGTCACTTGTGGTGATGCGCCTGCCGGCGGACCACTTTAGTGACAGCAATGAACACCCTATCTTGGCGGATGCCGAGCCTGCTGTGGGCCCGTGCGCCCTACAATGGTCAGTCCGACCTACTACCGAGGTACCATCGGTCCTAGAATGGGGACCAGTACCAAACGACGATGAGGGTGAGTCGACTGCCCCAGGGGTGTGGGGGGTGAGCCTCCAGGTGACCGCGGAGCACGATGGCTCCTTAAGTCTGGTCACCCGGGCGAAGGGCTCCCCTCTGCATCGCGTCCTGGCGGAGGTGTCCTCCTTGGGAGAATCCATCCCAAGCCAGTGGAGTGGTAAGGAACTCCCTAACTCCCCACAATCTCCGATGGAGGTGGCCGTGAAGAAGGCCAGAGTTGCGGCTTCTGAACGGAGTATGGGCCCGTGCGCTCCGACACAAGTGGTCCCAGGACTGGGATCCAACGCTCCCAAGTTTTCAGTGCGTAAGTGGACTGCCCCAGAAGTGCCGGTGGCAGGTCCCAAGACAGCCGAGGTGGGAACTGACAGCATCCTCAAGGACCTGTTGGCCACCGTGAATCACCGCAGTGGTAAGGTGTCTACTCTTTACCCCCTGCCAGGTGAAACAGAGACATTGTCCAGTGCTCGCTTCTCAGTGGAAGCCTCGCAAGTCCGTAGGGACAAGGACTGTGTAAAGGAAGATCCAGGAAGACTGGCCTCCTTTAAGCCCAAAAAGGAGCGTGCCATTCGCCAAGTAGTGGACCGCGGAAAAGGTCCTGGCCTCCTGGTCTACCGCATCCCTGCCGCGGATGGCCGGGTAAAGGCCCGGTTAAGAGACACTGTGCTATTCCTTCCACCAGGGGGAGGAAGTAGTGCAGAACCAGTGACTATCACCCCAGAGCGTGCTCTACAGGAGATTTTTCTAGCGGAGGCTCATGGACGCAAAAGTGAGGTACTCCCACATGATCAGTTAGGGGCACCCCACAAATGGTCTTAGCTCGCTTCGGTTATCTCGTGTGAAGTGCATTGTAACCTGATGTGTAAAGTCGAAATGATAAGTTGTATTTTCTGTGCAATGCATTTTGATTATATAACTTTTGTGCCGTGTGATGTCGTTCCCCAAGCGGGGACGTTGGATTTTCCACCAGGGGGAGAGTGTAGCATTGGTGCCCCTAGACCACCAGAGACCCCCCTCCTTTGTGTCAGCGCGGTCGCGGGTGCCGTCGGAGGCAGCGACGGACCCGCAGGCTGTTCACAAAGGTGGGGGCCAGTGCAGGGAGCAGTGAGAGTCCCGGCGGTGCACTCGGTTAGCGGGGGCCATTGCCACTACTCGCGCATGCGCAGTGATCGCGCATGCGCAGAAAGTACAGAAGAGCCTTTAGAGAGTCGCGCGAGTGTAGGGAAAGTGCAGGAGAGGTTGCGGCGACCATTAGGGGTTCGCGCAGGCGCAGGGAAGGCGCGCACGCGGCCCCAATGTATTTGCAGCCTCCACGGGACTACAAATCCCATGAGGCTTAGGGGCAAGCACACCAGGTGCCTCAGTGTGGCCAATGAGGGCCAAGGATCTCCAGAGGGAGAAAGTGGATACATTGTTTGGGCTGCACAACGTTTGTCAGTTGGAGCTGGGGAGCTGTGAGGGAAGGAAGGGTGCAGAGAGCATGTGCAGCTCCTGCATCGAGTAAGGTCCCCACATCCCAAGTAAGGCCTCAACTCCCCACCAGGTTAGTGGGTAAGTGCTAAGGAACGGCCCAAGACAGGGACGCTGCCCTTAGTGCGTGTGTGTGTCGCTGCATGTGCTGGGCGCAGTGTGTGCAGCGTGTGTGAATGTCTGCAGGCTGACGGTGAGAGCTGTGTGTCTGCTGCAGGCTGTTAGGAGTAGCGAGTAGTTAGATGTTAGGGAGGATTAGGGACTTGGGTAGCTAAGGGAGTGGGGCAGGTTATTACTCCGCAGGCCCTAGGAGATTTCCCCAAGTCACCCCAGGTTGCGGTTCATCAGGGACAGGCCCTAGGTTATGGTTCCTGTCACGTTAGGGTTAGTTAGGGATAGACAGGGATAGCGGCGGTTGCTGTTCCCGTGATTCGGTTGCTGTTACCCTGAGACGGTTGTGTTCCCGTGAAGCGGTGGGACCCTCGTTGGGGTTCCTGGAGAAGTACCTGGATAGGATCAGACGGATGCATCGCACATCTGACCCTTTTAGAAGAGTGTTGCAGGCCCGAGCATCGGAGTGCTCGGAAGGTATTCAATATATATATATATATGTGCACCAACAGGCCTAACACATTAATTAGTGACTGCGCAGTCACCCACGTTCTCTACTAGAGTGCGGGACATTGGGTGGGGGATTCTCGGGACACTGGGTGGGATCACCTAGTGTTGGGAAGCGTCCTGCGCGACGCAGTAAGTGTCTCCTCTAGAGAGGGACACAGGTTATGATGTTATGATATGTTTTCTTGCATGTTCAGTAAAGTCCCTAGAATATATATATATCTGTGTGAGTATCGATTATTGTGATTGTCCTGCGAGGAACCACTCCCCCTCTGGTGGGAGCCATCGCAGGTGGAGGCGCTGCATCGTTGGAAGTAAGTACCCCTAGTATAAATGCCCCAGGTTCCCCGTGGCGGAAGCTCAGCCCTCCTGTGAGCCAACAGGTATAGCACCACACTGAGAAGTAGTCAGATACACCTACACACCCCAATCTCACTTAAGGGGGGGGGAAAGAGGGCTACATTATTGGTATAGGTTTCTTTATTGTTTAGTACATTTAGTTATGTATTTTAGGTATGGTGGCTGGGACGCGAAGCCGTTGCTTAGCAACATTGTGGGCAGTTGTTTAGGAGTGAGTGTCTTAGTGATGAGTAGCGTGGTGCGCAGGGAAAAGAGGGGGATGGCTTTCCCTGTTGTCTCCTGGTGCTCGTCCGCAAGGCCGGGCGTGCCAGCGACACTGTGACCTCATAATATGGGGGACGCATGCGCTCGTGTACACCTGCCAGGAGGAGGGAGAGGGAAGATGGAGCAGCGTTTTTTCCCACGCTGGCCACTATTTAAACAATGATTGTTACAAGTAAAATTGTGGGTGGCATCTGATGAAGAGGGTTGTTCCCTGAAACGTTATGCCTACACCACCACCCATTGGTACAGATGCAGCGGCCGTTATTGAAACACTTCACGCGGTGTATACCTTGGAATACCCACGTGATGTCGCGGGATTTCTTTCAACCGTACCGCCTTAAGACGCGAGTGCAGAAAATGGCATTTTAGTGTTCTGGTTTTTAAACACCTGAAATTGACACAGTAGCACAGTACTGTACACATTACAATTCATTCATTTCATTGCACACAAAGAAACAGAATCCATGAAATTCAAACAAAGCAACCGCGATAAACACGTGTGCCTGGGGCGATTGGCCTCATTAATGCCGCATGGAGTACAGCAGCACACACGAAAACGGCGCCGTGATTTGTTCGAATAACGGCCGCTGCATCTGTTTGTTGCAACTCTGTCATGATATTGTTCTCTGAATAGTCTTAGATATTGAATACTTTTTTGTAGTATGCTTCATGTTTTTCTTCTGTTGAAACTAAATTATTTTTTTCTGTATTTTATTTGGTGTGCAGTGTCAATAGGAAATTGGAAGAAACGAGTGTACCCGCTCTCTTTGCTTTCCTGCACATGAGCTTGCGAGAAGGCCCAGAGCACATTAAACTAAATATTCTATTTAATGACCCAACTTATGTCTGGATAAAATGAGGTACCAAATAAATATAAATGTGAAACATGCAAAGTATTTACCATTCATTGGAAATCCAGGGTTCCCAAGTGGTTAATTGAATGCACCTTTTTACCAGGGTATTAGACAGCTTAACGACATGCTAGAACAACTAAAATACAATTCATCAATTTCAAACACTCAAAAAGTTTAAAATTACACAATCCAATTCTTATGTCTACATACAGACCAGACATTGTGACCACCAACTCGAGAAAATTCAACATTTTGATCTAGAAGTGATCTAGAAAACAAATGCAGACATTTCCAAAACTCAAAAAATTAAAAAAAAAAATGTTTCCAGCACTTGAAATGAATAACAGGATTAGAACGATTTATTTGCAGAATGTATTATAAATTGTAGTCACAAATGCTATAGATGACATCCTTATGCAATAAGAAATATTTTTAACAAGTCGACCAAATCACTGTGAGAAAAGTGCAAACAAGCACCATACAAGAACAAAAAGGTACAAAAATGTATATACAGTCGTATAGGCCTACGCTTACTGTGTAATTGCTATCCGTGAGGAGTCCATTCTTTTTTTAAAGCAACCACAGAGCTGGGACTGGATATTTAATGCTGTATCCTGGATATTCAAGTGCTGCAAAGAAGAGTCTTAGTGCAGGTCTTTAAGAGCAAAGCATGATATACTGTAGCGGTCATGTAAAATGGCTACAGTCATCTCTCCTGCTGACAGTAAGGCCTGGTAAGTTGTGGGCATGCCAGCAGTAATTATGGAGGTTTGCCCTCACACCCTGGTGGGGTGCCCTGTGTATGGATGGGAGTAGTCACATGCTCTGACTCCATGGTTAGTGATGTCAGAGGTGTGTCAGCTTCCAGAGTGTACATAAGGCACAGCACTGAGTCTAAAGTTAGATCTGCGTCCAGTTCTGCTAAGAGGAGGAGGAGTTCTGGCAGGAGTTCAAGTTCTAGTACTAGCCTGAGTTACTGAGAGTTCTAGTTATGTTATAGTAACTGAAGAGGAGACTGTGTCCAGGGACCTGGCACAGGGCAGTGATCCCTGCGGGGATAGGGAATCCCTATCTAAGGAGAGGTACACCTTTTAAAGGGAGGCACTGACTGGACATGAGTGGCTAGATATCTACTGCGAGGGGCAGCTAGCCCACTCAGGCAATAAAGATGTTCTCAATCACAAACCCTCTCGTGTACATGTGTGGAATGAATGTACAGAGAGGAGCACCACGGAGGAGTTCCTCAACAGGATCATCCCCATGCGGACGCAGGGACCCTGATGAGGTGGAGGCGCTGCACTGGAACTAGGTGAGACTCAGCACACTACCTCAGCTGCCTGTCTGGACGGGTCCTCCCCACACACCATCATGCGGGAGACTCAGGAGTCCTGTTGCCAACAGGTGCACCACCAGACACTACCACACTGTAATGGGGGCCGGTTAGACCACAGGGGCCAATGTGAGATTGGGTGGGTCAGGCCGGTTCAGAAATGCCGTTACATTTGGAGGCGAGCTGCTGAGATCAGATCTGTCATCAGGACAGGCTCTAGCTAGGCACACTGGGAAACAGGGAGAGAGTCTGCTGCCACTCTGTGCTG
Source organism: Ascaphus truei (assembly GCF_040206685.1). Taxonomy (NCBI): domain Eukaryota; kingdom Metazoa; phylum Chordata; class Amphibia; order Anura; family Ascaphidae; genus Ascaphus; species Ascaphus truei. The sequence continues at coordinate 337,426,253 of NC_134485.1, read as the reverse complement.
CGTAGGGACGGACCTAGGGGTGGTCAGGGGGCTGACGGGATATTGTCAGTTCGCAGGGACGACCTAGGGGCCTGAAGGGAGTGAGGGGTCTGGAGCCGGGCTATAGCTGACCGAGTCACTTTGAGGCAGTGCTAGTAGGTAGGACGCCAGAAGGGATAGCCTGTAACTTGGTCAGGAATCCTGGAGAGGGTCTGCGCTAGGCTGACCAAGAGAGGTAGACGCCCCAAGTACTGCATGGCAGAGCCAGAGTACCTAGCCCATTCCAGACACTTACCATAGGGAGCACAGACTGGGAGGAAGGAGACACAGCAGACACTGAGAGAGTGAGCCTAGCCTGAGGTAGTGCACACTGAGTCCAGCCTAGATCAGGTACACATGTGGTGGTGCATCTGAGCAACTCTTTATTGTACTGATGTGGAGGCTGCCCCGCAGAACGGAGCCCCATGTACGATAACTGTTACGAGAGAATGGAGGATCCGCGTGGTGCGGAGAACACAAAATGGCGACCAGAGGCTGATGGGGAAGGCACCCGTGGCGTGCGCCCCACTGAAGAGCAAACAGTCGCCGAGTTATCGTTAACCGATCTGCTCTGGAGCGGAGCGAAGGCCGTGGCTGCCCCGTTTTTATCCTGTCTGGGACACCGAGGGGCCACCCTTGAAGAGTGTGAGGAAATTGTGATAATTGGGGGAGAACCCCGCGAGGAGAGCAAACAAACTGACTTTTTGGGCTTAAAAGCCAACCAAAATGGCGGTTCCCGCTTGCTAGGGAAACCGCATGGGACAGTCGCAGAGAAAATGGCTGATACAGAACTTGCGAAGAGCTGGCCGGGAATGGCGCGAACAGTAGAGCCCCGCCCTGATGGGGGGCATGGCGCGAAAGCTATGGCTGCGCCTTCATGGACAGTGACTCACTCGGCCCCTGTGCTGAGTCAACCGCTTAGTCTATGGGACCCTCCCCTGATTTCCACCAGGGGGAGTGACTTTCAATTATGGCCTGTGGGAATGCACCCACTGGGCCCAGGGACTGATATCCAGACGGCGCCACTACAAGAAGTAGTTCCGGCCGCGGAGGTAACGTGCAAAAAGGAGGGATATTTTGCACGAAAAGCAGCAGCTAGGAGAAGGCGGGAACTAGCCGCCGCCCAAGAATCCCCCTCTGATGAGGAAATTGGCGCGAAAACGCAGACCGCGCCCACCAGGACTGAGAAAGGCGCGGCCTTAATTAAGGGGCATGATATTCCCCTGTGGGACCCGCCCATAATTGCAACCCCTGGGGGTGGGTTCCAGCTATGTCAGCGGAAGGAGGAGCCGAAGCAGGAAGTGGCTGGCCCAGAAGCTTCTACCGGTCAGTCACGAGGAACCACTGACCTGGAGAGACCCACACTGAAAGTGGTCCCCACAAAGAGAATGGCCTGCCCCTCCGCTGTGGGAACTATGGTCTCCACCCAGCCCTACTCAGTACCCGGCGGGCTACTAGAAGTAAGGGTGGCTAACACCGAGACGGTGGTCGGGCTCTGCCTACAATGCGGGCTGCCCGGAGGCACGGTCAACACGGCGGCACGTTGCCCACATTGCGGGACACTGTACTTATGGCCTATGCCAACGTTTATACCGATACAATCGTCTGACCCCCCGGGGGACCAGGCTAGGCGAGCCGCCGAGTCCCCTGGCGCACTGTGGATAGGACGTGCGAGTCCCGGAGAAAGGGGACTGGTCGGCCGCAACCGAGACAGTCGGGTCACCTCCTGACCGCACCGAGAAGGGAGAATACTCGGACGAGGATCTCCGTGAACTAGCGGAGGTGACATCGAGGCCCAGAATAGAACCGGGGAGGACGACACCCCGTGGTACCAGCAGCTGTCAGAAAGACAGAACGTCCCCCGCAGATCGGCGAGCCGAGAGACGGAGTCCCTCCGCCTCAGAACGTGGCGGCGACGGACGAGAGACGCCGGCACCCCTGCGGACGGGTAAGAGGAGTCCCTTCACTTACCTTGCCCCCGCAGACGGTGTAGGAGCAGAGAGGCCATGCCAGGCCGCAGGCGCACGTGGATAGGCGGCATCACTTCCGGTGAAGACGATGGCGGAGCTTCCGGATGTCGTCATCGAAGAAGAGATCCCGAATGGGGATCCAACCCGCGATGACGGTGTTTCCGGTTCCGGGGAGGACCTCACTTCCGGTGGCGACAGCGGAACCGCTGGGAACAAAGCAGCGACGCTTCGGCGATCGGGGAAAGGTCCCCGATCACCTACAAGGCCCAGGAGTTGGATGGGCGATCCAAGGACTGAGGAGGGTGAGATATCCTCATTGGACCAGTCTACGGACAGCCAGGAACGGGTCGTAACCCCGTGGGGTCCAATCTCTTGCCCATACGCCCAATCCCACGCCCTAGCTAAAACCCCTGCCCCAATCACACGGTCCCCGGGTTCCCCGCCTAGTTTGGAATCTGTGGACATATCACCAGGGGGAGAAGGGAGACGGACTGGGGAAAGACAGCGCAGTGGCGCTACGGAGGGCGATTCTCGGGGAGGGGGAGAGTTGAGAGTGGCCACGACAGCACCCGAACCAGTGATAAAGGCCCCAGGATCTTCCAGGTGGTTTCTACCGCGATCGGCACGGTCGTCGGGGGTATTTTCTCTAGATGATGATAGGGAGTCAGGGGGGTCAAATAAATTTAGAGAGACCCGTTGGTGGGCCCCACTATTCGAAGGATACTCTGCCTGGATGGACCGCACTCGGTTCCTCATCCGGCGAGAAGATGTAGTGGATTACTGGTGGGCTGTGGGAGAATTCACACCTGAACAAAGGGATAGAGAGTTGCAGGAGCGGTGGCTGCAGATTGAGCATAGGGAGATAGAACCCATGGGTCCTAGCATCCTATCAGACCCCGTGGACCCTGATGAGCCCCTATCATGGGTGTTACCTGGGAGGGCAGGTAAGGCTGAACTGACCAGGATAAGTAGGGCCGAGCGAACCATAATGGCTCGGTATAAATCATCCCACGGGTTGGAGTACCCGTATGTCCCTGAGCCTCTCATGGATGAGATAGAGGACAACCGGGATAGGTGGCTTAGGGAGGCCATTGAAATGCACTTAGTAGGAAGAGGGAGTTCTGTGATAGGGAAGAAGGCCGAGGAGCGCATAGAGCACTTAGTGCGGGTATGGGGCATAGGGAGAAATATTTACAAGCACAGGGTGACATATAGGCCTGAGAGGGGACTGCCTAGGCATTATCACGTCACGGTCCTGGACATGGGCGGTAGAGAGGGTAAGAAACCTGACCCGAGTCACTACTATTAGGGGGTACAAATACATTACGCGGGTTCGTGGCTGCTGGTCGGGGCGGGCTTGGCGGAATGTACTGTAGTCATTTTTGTTATACACCATAGAAATTTGTACGTGAAGTTAACCTAATTATGTGTTGTATTTCAGTGCTTCCTGGAAAAGGGGTATACAAATTTAGGTCCCAGCAAGGATGATGGGATTCACCAGGGGGAGAATGTAGCGGTCATGTAAAATGGCTACAGTCATCTCTCCTGCTGACAGTAAGGCCTGGTAAGTTGTGGGCATGCCAGCAGTAATTATGGAGGTTTGCCCTCACACCCTGGTGGGGTGCCCTGTGTATGGATGGGAGTAGTCACATGCTCTGACTCCATGGTTAGTGATGTCAGAGGTGTGTCAGCTTCCAGAGTGTACATAAGGCACAGCACTGAGTCTAAAGTTAGATCTGCGTCCAGTTCTGCTAAGAGGAGGAGGAGTTCTGGCAGGAGTTCAAGTTCTAGTACTAGCCTGAGTTACTGAGAGTTCTAGTTATGTTATAGTAACTGAAGAGGAGACTGTGTCCAGGGACCTGGCACAGGGCAGTGATCCCTGCGGGGATAGGGAATCCCTATCTAAGGAGAGATACACCTTTTAAAGGGAGGCACTGACTGGACATGAGTGGCTAGATATCTACTGCGAGGGGCAGCTAGCCCACTCAGGCAATAAAGATGTTCTCAATCACAAACCCTCTCGTGTACATGTGTGGAATGAATGTACAGAGAGGAGCACCACGGAGGAGTTCCTCAACAGGATCATCCCCATGCGGACGCAGGGACCCTGATGAGGTGGAGGCGCTGCACTGGAACTAGGTGAGACTCAGCACACTACCTCAGCTGCCTGTCTGGACAGGTCCTCCCCACACACCATCATGCGGGAGACTCAGGAGTCCTGTTGCCAACAGGTGCACCACCAGACACTACCACACTGTAATGGGGGCCGGTTAGACCACAGGGGCCAATGTGAGATTGGGTGGGTCAGGCCGGTTCAGAAATGCCGTTACATACTGTAAAAACCCAAGTGTGTGATACACAAGGCGCGTTGGGTTAAACTCTTGCTAAATACTGTATAATGGTTAAGTCACATATCTAAGGAAATATCTTTACAAAGCTACAAAGCAGTCTTTCCTCAGGATTTAATACAGGGGTCATGTAAAAAACGAACATAATCTCTCTCTGTCACCCACTCTCTCTCTGTCACCCACTCTCTCTCTCCCTCTCCCTCCCTCTCCCACACTCTCTCCCTCTCCCACACTCCCTCTCCCATACTCTCTCTCTCCCTCTCCCACACTCTCTCTCTCCCTCTCCCACACTCTCCCTCTCCCACACTCTTTCTCTCCCTCACTCTCTCTCTCTCTCTCTCTCCCTCCCTCTCACACACTCTCTCTCTTCCACAATCTCTCTCTCCCACACTCTCTCACACGCTGACTCTGGATATCTTATTTACCCTGTATATCTTAACTGCCCTATTCCTACCCCGAAATAACCTATACTGTTTTCTTCCAGATCTAACTCTCGAGCTTCACATGGGAGACATCGAAATCCCCCTAACCCAGAGGACAGGTAGGGAACACCTCCCCTCCAATGTATAACATTGCGGGAATGAGGGTAGCTGGACACTGAGGGACTGCGGATCAGGTAAGATCCCAGGCGGGATTGCTGCTTTAGATATTGTGAAGCGGGGGCGTCCAGGCACTGGTTAAGGGGTTCAGGAAACTAGTCATTCAAATCTGGCTTTTTTTCTAGATCCGACATTTACACACACAAACACACACACACACGTAATTATGTAACAAGGACTAATTGTCGTTCTACGGGGGCGTTCTGGCACAAATCAGCAACAACAGGCGGACACGGATAGACCATCGTGAGTTCCGACCAGCTGATCGTTGAAGTGTGGACACAGGGTGCAGGGAGGGAAGCCATTGAAGACTCCGTGAGTATCTTGTGGGACGTTCTGCAGCAGCGTTTTCACGGATGCTTTGGACTGTGTACTGCTTACTAGCCCCCCACCCTGGGTGAGTCCATTTTAAACACAGTAAGGACATTTACAAGCCATTCAGTATTACTTACCCCTACCGGCTGATACAACCGAAGGATTCAAGAGTATGTTTACTATGTGACACTTACTGCATTACTGCTATTGATTGAGCACCAGCTTTGGAGGTTTATTCCTCATTTTTTTCAAAGGACTAATTGTAGTAAAGTATAAATGTAATACAATAAATAAACTGTTATGTCAAAAACAAATGTTGTTCTTATTAGGAATTTATTAAATTTCTTTTTTAAAAAGCAGGGCTGGGGGTGGGGCTATGGGTGGGCTAGGGCGGGGCTATGGGTGGGCTAGGGCGGGGCTATGGGTGGGCTGGGGCGGGGCTAAGTGGCAGGTAGATTTTTTGGTTCGCGAGTAGATTTTTGGGTGATTTGTTGACCACTGCATATAGTGGTGTACTATACTGTAATATACAATATAAAACACACAGAAATGGAGAGCGTTCCAATATGTGTCTTAAATGACAAACGCTATAAATTATACTCTAGTGCTAGAAATAAATCCACACAGAAAAGTGAGTCATACATGTTCTGACGTGTACAGTACTTTTATAATATACCAATGCATTTCGTTTCATTTTACAGTTATTTCAGTTTTTCTTTTGTCCGTGTGTAATATAGTGATATCTTATTTACTTCTCTTTCGTTCCTTTTCTGTAAAATGTATCTTGCAAGAAAAAAATATTAGAAACTATGCCATATTTTACTGTATACTCAATGATGCAATTTGTATCTCAATAAAAAGATATGGGGGAAAAATTACAAGAATAAAAACAGTTTCATTTGAATCACTGACGCTCTTGCAAACGTGTACTCTGCACTGTGTAATTAAAAGTAAACAGACCCCTGAATGATTACAAGCAGTCAAAAATGTTGTTATACTAAAATGGCAGGAAATATCGAGGATGTTAAAGATCTATGAAATGGGTAAGTTGCTGGAGAAAAGCACTGATAAGTTTCAGACAATACAAATATAACTCGCTCGCATTTTTAACATAAAGATAACATGGAAATAAATATATTTTTTGACAAGTTGTTTTTTGTTTAAAGAAGGTAATTGGCGAAAACCGTTGCAGAAACTCTGCTAAAAGAAAATGTGCTACCATTTGTGTTAAATTATCAATTCCTTTTACCATCTGTATTATGTTAATAATATGCCAAAGTATGCTAATAACGCTGTAATGAAAGTATTGAAATATTCATAATCACAGCATGTCATGTATAAATGTGTTTCTTCGCGAAATTCTAAAACAAAGTGGCAATCACTGCTGCAGAGAAAGAAATAGTACCAATTATTTTAACTCTTCTGGCTGCCTGAACAGTGAAAGAGTCTGTACAGGTATTGTTGTCATTGGCTGCATCTTTGAAACCTTTTACAATCAAATCTCTTAACCATACAATTTACTAAGCGATATCTGGCAGTTTATGCATAACTTTTCGTAATTCTAAAAGTGACGTTATAAAAGCAGTGAAGGAAATAAGGATATAAATATGTTAAGGATATAAATATGTATATGTTTATGTACAGCATATATACACGCATGCATACAGTTGTGCATAATTTATTGTTCTTTTATGTGCATTCACCTGAGCATACTTTTGTAGTATTTCATATGTACATATAAGTGATTGTTTATGTTTGTATAAACGTGTGTGTGTGTATAACAGAAAAAGAGAAGACAAAGCACCCGATCTTCGTGTGATAGCGTTTATAAAATGTAATAAAACATGGACAAGACAATTCAAAACTCACAAAAATCCAAAGGTAACAGGCATTGTATGAGTACAACTCATGCTCCAAAGCTGCTGTGAACCTTCGCTGCTCCGCTGGTAATGCTCTGGAATGACGTCACACCTCTTTCCTGTTGGCGGTGTTACACACTGAGGTGTCCTCCGGCAAATCTCCGCCTAATACACAGGTTCCTTTGGATGTGTCTGCCTCAGCAATCAGGAACGAAACGCAGCTATGATTCTCTAGCAAGTGTTGTGGTAGTACACAGTCATTTGCAATAATACCACGTGACCCTACGCGTTTCTTCAGAACAAGCTGATGAAATCAGCTTGGTCTGAAGAAACGCATGCCATACGTGACATACAGCTTGCCTGCTGACAGTCTGCTCCCACGGCGTCCCTCTGCATTGTGTTGGGGGTCCCTCACCCTCCGGTGCTGGCGTCCACCCACTACGCTTGGTGCCGGTTTGGGTCGGAGCCTGATGATGTCACTGCCTCTGTCTTCGTGTGTGTGGGGGGAGGACAGCACAGCACAGCACAGCTAATCCTCTCTCCCTGCATCTCTGCACACTCTACACGTTTCACAACACTGTTGCTGCTTCATCAGGAGGGAAGTTCATGCTGACAGGCTGAGATATATGTAGGCTGGATCCTTAACCCCTTCTTCAACATAAAGAATACTAGTGTATAGTTCTGACAGCATGGACATAGTTTAAGATACATAATACTGCGTCCCCAAAGTATACCTATGTAGTATTTAACTTCTAGTTCACCTCACACTAGTAATGAAATGTATACACATTAATTCTGTTTTTGAGACAATGAGTAACTCCTTCACCCAGGTAGAAGGTGTATAAAAATAGTGATGAAGACACTGAGAGAATAATCTATACCTATCTTCTCAAATGGACATAAATGTTAAATGTTTATTGTTGTTTAATAAAAAATTTTTAAATATTGTACAAATATATATTTTAAAATGTATATTTAAAAATATGTATACTGTATATCTTAAAATCAAGCGTACATGTCCGAAAATGTATTTGTGTTTTATAAATGTTATAAATGTTTTAAACAACTGAATCACCCCAGGGTTCTGCTCCGTATATATCTGTGTACCATAGTACTGTATGTACAATGTTTTTGTTATGTGCATGCATATGTATGTTTATTTGTATGTGCATGTGTTCATGTGTGTGTGTGTGTGTATTGTTACAGAGTCACGGACTGTGCAGGTTGGAGAGAGCTTGCAAGGTGTGGGTTTCCAGCGTGTAGAAGGTTAAATTCTTTTGTAGGAGCTAGCTGCAGGTGCAGCAAATTAACAGAATTCCTGAATAAACAGGGGTTTCAAAGGGCAGGCAGAGAGCTTCCTGCAGAGAGAGACATTTTTGCCAACCAGGAAGGGCCTTGGTTGCTCTAGTTCCCCAGGCCTGCAGGAAGCAGGGTCTGCTGGGACCCACAGCCAGGCAGAGTATTGCGAGGGGGGGGCAAACCAGCTGCTGGATGCAGCCCTGGTACACAAAGAACTAGCGTTCTAATCCTGCTTAAGGAGCCAGGCCGGGATGGTCCAGAGGAACTGGAGACCATAGGAGGGATGCCCCAGCACCTGTAAAATAAGGACTTTATATTTTCATTTCAGACATTTGTATAACATTGTTTAATCTGGAAGTAAGATAGCTATCTAGGTGGATAGCTAGGGACCTGCCTTGTTAGTTAGTCTTCCAAGGGGGAGTAGGTTTTTATTTTATGATTTACTTTGCCCTTAAAGGGACAGTGTGCCCATTGTTTGAGTAATGTGGAGAATAAACCACTGACGTTTAAAGCATAACCCATTGTTTGGGACTCTTACTGACCCCACCACTAGGCGGTCCTGCCACAGTATGTATGGAACATACATATGGTATGTATGTATGTGAATATAGCAAGAAAGGGGGAGAAAGCACACCATGAACTAACAAACTAGCTCATAAATTGGCAAGTGTAGGTGTCATAAATAATGTCAATAACAAATATACATCACCGAAATCCAAGGATCAGGGAAGGACACACAGCAGTGGAAGTAAGTGAAAAAATTAATTTAATTCATACTGTAGTCAAAAACGATCCAACTCTGAAACCAGAGCCAACTCAGGGCTCCTTCATCAGGGTAGTGCGTCTCCTTGATGAAAGTGCCCTGAGTTAGCTCTGAATCAATATGTGGTCTTAGAGAGCCCTTTTCTTCTCAACAAAAAAGACTTCAGCTCCTGCAGGAGAACTAGACTTGCGGATAAAGCCCCTTTGAAAATTCTACTGGACGCGCATAGCCTTGGTTTCCGGCTCAGAGAGCGGATAGGTATGGCCAAGGGGAGGCAGAGTTCCTGTCAGATTGATGTGGCAGTCGTGCGGCCTGTGTGGGGTAATACTTCTGCCTGTTTTTTTATCAAAGACTTCATTGTAGTCCAGATAGGGACTAGAGAACTCGGGGCCGGAACTGTCGGAAGTGTGGTGAATCTCTAACATGGGGTGAGGAACTTGATGGCAGATCCTAGTGCAGGATTTTCCTCATGCGATTACCTGACCAGTGCCAGCCAATACTGGGGTTGCTGCAACCACGGAAAGTCCAGTAAGGGGAACGGGAAGTGGGGTGCTGGAAGGACTGTAGAATAAGGGCCTCTATCTCTGAAATAATACAGCAAATCACTGCAGGCAACATAAAAAATCTTGTTGTGAAGCTATACTAAGAAAAGTGTTTATTACAACTGAGCAATCATACTTTTATTTTTGGGGAGTTGACCATATTTGAGGTCCCTTAACATTTAGAAAGTAGTCATTTATACGTTAAATTAGTATTTACATGGAATTCCACCAATATGCATCTGTTACAATGCAGATTGAGCAGTAAATTTGAAATAAATAGATCCAAGGGAAGGTTGGTTAATTTCTGAAATAGTATACATGCAGCGGTAAAACCACAACTGAAACAATCACAGAGGAGCTTGATAAATATTGGGCAATAATTTGCTTATTCAAGCACACAATACAATGATTATTTGGCACAATTGCATACATTGTAAATAGGGATGTCGCTGTATTTTCTCAATAGTATTATCAAACACACAATCAAAATGCTGGTAGGTTTTCTCTGCCAAACTTTCAAGTACTCTAATTAAAATTCCAAACACTGAATGTAATTCTACAATAGCAATTACACAATGACTTGTTCACTCATAAGCGGATAATGGCTGTAAAAACAGACTGTGTTTTACCTGACATGTCCTCTCTGATGTTCATTCATCTTGGGTTTGATTTGTTTCTCACGTTTCCCACCCTCTTCTATTTTGCATACGTGTATTCCTTCTACTTTACTGTGTTTCCCATGGACCATGTTTCCATGGGATGGAATCTAATTATCAATGGGGATATTTTCCCATCATTGTGAGAGTAACTCATTATATATTCTGTTCAGAGGTTGGGTTGCGATTCTTCCACTGTGGGACATATCTGGTGGAATTCAAAAACACAAAAAGGACACACAAATCCCCACATTTATTGTATTGTATGTCTTTATTTAAATAGTGCCAAAAGTGTACTCAACGCTTCACAAAGAATACAGTACAGGGAATTATAATACAATAAGTGCAGCAAAATCATAAAATAGGAAAGAAAATCCCTGCCTCGAAGAGATTACAATCTAAGGCCGAGTCCATAGATGGACAGGCCGTGCTGAGGCGTGCGGACGCTCCGCGCTGAGCCCCTGCATCCTCAATGAGGATACCTTGAGAGGGGGCTCACGCGAGCGTCCCCAGGCGTGCTAACGAGATGGAGGTTTCAGCCGAGCACCAAGCTGTTTTTCAGCGCGCTGTCGGGTGAAAACCTCCAATCACAGCACAGCAGTGTCGTGACGTCAGCGCCGTCAAGTTGACGTCAGTGCGTCGCGGGCGATTGGCTCAGCGACGTCACTGCCTCGCCTCCAACCACCTCCCCCCGGCTCCGATCGCGCCCGCTGGCTCGCCTGTATGGGCATGAAATCACCCAGATTTCAGCAAGCGAGCCTCAGCGTCAGCGCGGCTCGGATCGCCTCACCCTTCTATGGCCCGGGCCTAAGTGGTATGTTGGGAGACTTACAGAGACAGCAGGTGAGGGAATAAGTGCTGTAGATGGCAGTGCTGCTATACATTTATCTGCTTTACATCAGGGCCCCGGGCATACAGCGGGTTCTGTTCTAAGGGCCTGCCGTATAGTGAAAATCGTCGGAAGGTGGAACCGGCGATTTTCAGCTGTGTGCATGCGCAACCCGGCAATTTCCCCTTGTGCGCATGCGCGACCTCCGTTCGGTGTGCGCAACCTATGTTCTGCGAATGCGCGCCGGCGGCAACAGCCCATTCTGCGCATGCGCGACCTCTGAGCAGACATGGCGGCCCCCTTCTCGGTGCCACCGTATCAGCGGATCGTCAAAAAGCAGGGCACCGAGATGCGGGGCCTTGCTGTATATAGCACAAGTATGTACTAAAGTATATATATAATTATATTATATACCTCCTATGAGCACCCTGCTTCCCTATGCACGTTTTTCAGACAAACTATTTCTCTGTACATTAGGAACTGTATACTGTGACTCTTATACATCCGTCACAGTTCATGTTTAGTTTTTTGCGGTATTTATTAGTCGCCAGCCATTAAGCTTAGTCACAGCCCTCTGGTGGAAATTGGTATAGTTTGACCATCGAGAATTAAAGCCTCAATCCCTCCTGGGAATTCTGGGAGTTTTGTATTTATTTTTACATAATTGGAACCAGGGGAGTCCTCCAGTGCTGAACCTCACTATTTTCAGTGCTGGGGGAACTCCTAGTTCCTGAGAAAGATGGCAGGGCTTCCTCCTTAGGAAACAATATGGCCACCAAATGTTACGTGATCCGAGAAGCAATAGGAACGCCCTTCTTCATTTGTGACTACCTATTGGTCGATGCCAGCAGCCATGTTAGATTTCCCTTGAGGAACACTGGCACCTTCAGTGGTAATTATCTCTGGAAAGACTCAGAGGTCCCAATTATGTAAAAACATATTTTTGGGGGAATTGCTGCTTTAAACACACACGTACTGTCCAAAAACTATATATACTCATATACTTGGCTCTTTAATGTCACAAATCCAACTTATTAAAAAATAGTCACAATTACCTCCATCTTTAGGAGATCAGAAATAATGCAAAAAAACACGTGCGTTAAGGCAATAATACACATTACCATTTTTTTGAGGATGGCTTGCGATAAATCTTGCAGTAATAAAATATTAGCGTTATTGCATTAAGGGACAATGCCTGCTACATCTGTACCTTATCTGACGTTTTGCCATATTAGATATGCACAATCATATGCAAACAGTCAGTATTAGTCAATATATGGAAGCTACTCTCTAATAAAGCTATTTGCATTACTTCACTTACCTGGATTCCCGTGCTAACTTTGGTGTGATTCACACCGCGGCTGCTCTGGATTTTCTCCCTTGTTTGTCTACATCATCATTTCATCCAGGAGGCACACAATCAGGGAATTATGAAGCGTCCAGACAACTGCAGAGGAAGCCGACGCTACAGCACGGACGGCCTCCAAAAACACTCCTAACCCCGGGTTTACAATGGAAGATAAGATTATTGCATATCTTCCACCAAACCCGTGGAGATGTTTGAGAGGTGAATGGACCTTGAATTTATTATCGTTATGTGATATTTAACATTATATGAAAACAGTAGTACTAAGCCTTCTCAGGAGCGTACGACAGAGGACTCCACATTTTACTTTTAATTGTTCCAATATGTCTACCGGGGATCATAGAGCTGAATCAGTTTTTGATAGAACCAAAGATCTTTACTTCGAGAATTCATTGGACCTCAAGATGTACTTTTCCCGTCTAGAAAAATATTTGATATTTGACACAAGATTTACGTTTTTGGAGGGACATAGTTACATTAGAAAATTACATCAAAACACAAACCCAGAGGGCTCCGTCTGACCAAAGCACCATCTTTTGGATTTGAAAATTGTAACTTTGAGAAACAATGGTGTCGAAAATTGGATGACTGTTCCTTTAAGTTAATTATACAACATAAGCAAAGAGAAAATAACTATTGCATAAAAACAAGTTAAAGATTTACAAGATAAGTTCAATTATGTTTACATAGTGACAGTTTCAAGGAATTAGACTCAAAACTTGCATTACGGATCAATAATTTAGAGAAAAATATCATAACTACCAAACAAAATAAATTCGAGAGGGACAAGTCAGATTATGAACATAATCAGGTCTACTTGTGGCAAAAATCTTCGTTTAAAAAAACACCAAACAAATACAGAAAATCTAATGTACACCATTGGACTGAATCCATTTTTAAGAATCATCCAAAAGATAAAATTGATTCCGATATGTGACTATGAATCTCTCCCTCATAATGTCTCTTTTTCTTAAAATGAATTCAATGTTCCCTCTGGTGATGACCATCACGGAATACCAACTGGAATCGAAGTATCCTCGACACAAGACAACAGCCAAAAAATAGCACAGAATGCGACGTAGTAAGAGGAATTTACCGCAGACCCTTGCCATTGAAGCGGAGAAGATATTAAAGATTGAAGAATGTTATTAACATTTCCGGTTATTCCCTTACCACAGCTGAACTTTCTGTACTCAATTTTGGACTGTCACTTGCACCAGATAAGAATATTTTCTCTACAACAGTAGATCTATACAAGTTTATACGCAAACTAACGTGCAAAAGGTTATTTTCTCAAAAGACCAATAACTATTCTGATACTGTGGTCAGACCTGGTGTTGCATCTGTACCTATTTTTATCATAGATGTTTCTTTACAATCTCGTTTAGGTTTAAAGATTATTGCCATCTCTGGATCTGACTGATTTATATAATGAATACAGTTAATACTGTATTACCTTACGAATCTGGCCCGAGAAATAGCTCTAAATGTAATGCCACCTATATGAGAATGGGAATTACAATAAGATTAACAACCTTACTTCTGAAGAACGCCTGGCCATTAAGTCACTAACGGATAATTGTTCCATTATTATTAAGAATGCCGATAAAGCTGATGCAGTGGTAGTACTTGACAGAGATTATTATAAACAAGAGGCACTTAGACAGCTCAATAGCTTTCCTCCTATTCTAGATTAGAATGTGATCCTACGTTTTTTTACCATAATGAATTATTAGAACTTTTAGAGGAAGGTATTGTAGATGCAGCGGCCATTATTTTAACAAATCACGTGGTGTATACCTCGGAATACCCATGTCATGGCGCGGGATTTCTTCCAACCGTACCACCTTAAGACGCGAGTGCATAAAATGGCATTTTAGTGATCCGGCTTTTAAACACCTGAAATTGACACAGTAGCACAGTACTGTACACATTACAATTCATTCATTTCATTGCATTTAATTGCACACAATCCATGAAATTCAAACAAAGCAACCGCGATAAACACGTGTGCCTGGGGCGATTGGCCTCATTCATGCCACGTGGAGTACAGCAGCGCACACGAAAATGGCGCAGTGATTTGTTAAAATAATGGCCACTGCATCTGTACACTACAGGTTGTGTCCAAAGCTGAATGTGAATTTTTTTAATGTTCCTGATCCCATTAGACCAATTTTCCGCCACTTACCCAAAATTCATAATTCACTACTTTCACCTCTGGTAGACCTACAGTTTGCATTATTGGGTCCCTAGGTGAAATTTAGCAATTTATGTAGATCACTATGTACAACCACTGGAGAGCGTTACCTTCTTTTGTAATGGACACTAAACACATTCTCACTCTTTTACAGGATATTCATTGGCATCCAACATACCTGTCACGGGGGACTCCTGGAGCGGGTAGGACCTCAGTGGCTAGAAAAGCGGGGAGCAGGTAAGGATTGTTGGGGTCACAGGCTGAGGTCGGTGGCATGCGGCAAGTAGAAAACGTCGGGGTCACACGCAGAGGTTGGAGGCAGGCGGCAAGCAGGAGACAGAAACCAGCAGCACACCCGGTGGACAGAGAAAGGAACTATGGCAGGAGCAGGATGGACCCTGACATTACTCCCCCTCTCCAGCGTTCTCCGGACGATCCTCCAGGCTCTTCCTGGAGGTCTTGATGAAAGGCGGACACAGGGTGATCCATCTATGGTGGTTTGTTGATGGGCAAAGTACTCGTCCCCACCACGACGGCACAGGAACCAGTAACTGGTACATCGGGCGTTGCAAGGGTACGTTTAACTTAAATGCAGGGGCATGGACATCAGGAACATGGGCATCAGGAACAGGTGCATCAGGCTCTCCATACGAGTCAGTGGGGACATTGGGTTCCTTTCTGTGGTCTCTTTTTGTGACCAACATATCTCTTTTAGTTTTGGAATCAGGAACTTCCCGATGGGTACGTTCAACTTAATTGCAGGGGCATGGACATCAGGAACATGGGCATCAGGAACGGGTGCATCAGACTCTCCATATGAGTCAGAGGGGACATTGAGTTCACTCTCCATGGTCTCTTTTTGTGACTGCCATTTCGTGGTATCACTTAATGAGCATTTAAGACCAGCTGTTTGAGTTTTCAGTTCTTGAAGCTGTCCTTCTGCATTTCTTTTCCCACTCAATGCAGTTGCCAGTTCAGCTTCTTTGGAATTGAGTCATGATTTCGCATCTCCCAGCTGACTCAGAGCAAGGCTTAAATCTGTCTCCTTTTCTTTATTTCTAACCTGCAGCGCCGGTACTCCTCCCGGACCTTTTCCAGCACCAGCTGCAGCCAGACCTTTTCACGGGCTGTGAGGTCCAGCAATTCACAGGCATCGGCCATTTTGACCTCATAGCGCAGTGTCAGGCTGGCCACTTGACAGACGGACAATTCCTCTCTCTCTTCCTTTTTGGTGAGCTGTATCTTGAGCTCAGTGATCTGCGCTTGCAGCGCTGTGTGTTGCTGAGATGTGTGTTCAGCTGCCAGCTTTATCTCTTCCACTTCCAGGCTTTGCTGCGAGTTCCACTCCTCAGCGATGAGACCCCTGTTTGAGTGCATCCTGCATTTCTCCTTTCAGGGCCTTCATCTCTTCACGGTGGTTGCTCTGAGCATGCTTCCACGCATCCATTATGTTTTGGAGCTTTGCCAATTCCTTCGCTAAGGTCCCAGAAGCTTGCCTTTTCCAGGTTTCTTTCTCCTGGGTGTACTGACTGTTGGGGATGGAGCAGTGTTTCTGCTCCTCTAGCTCTTGCTTCAGTTTTTGGGCTGCCTCTAAGCTCCTCCTCCAGCAAAGCTCTGGTTATGCTCAGTGTGACCTTCAGCTCCGCATGCTGCTCTCTGGGACACACTGGGTATTCAAATGCTCTTGCAGCATTTTTACCTTGTTAGCAGTCTGGATACATTCTTCCTGCAGAATTCGCTGCTTCTCCTCAGCATTCACCTGTTTCTCCTTCGTGTCCTGCAGACTTGCATGCAGTTGTTGCAGCTGACTCTGCATCGAATTCTCTGCTTGTGTGCGCTGCTCCAGGGAGACACGTTCTTCTTGCAGTACTCTCTCTGCATCTCATAGGCATCCCTCATTGTACACAGCTCTGTGTTTAGACTGTGGCTTTCCTGGCGAGAGTGTTCCAGCTCGGTACTAAACCTGTGAACTTCTTTCTGAGATGCTTCCAGCACTGCACCAACTTGATCCATGAAACTGTGATCCTGGGCAGAATCAGCGTATGCCTTTTCCAGCTTACTTGACAAGATCACCCTGTCACTCTCCAATGGATCCTTTTCTTTTTCCAAGGCACCCTCTGCTTCTACCCGTGCCAATTGCATCCTTGACTTTTCTTCTATCAATAGTCCCTTCTCTTCTAATTCATGGACTCTCTTATCTCCCTCATTCGCTTGGACAGAGAGGGTCTTGTACATTACGTTTATGGTTTCAAGCTCACTATTCAACTGTTCAAAGGCCTCTCTCGTAGAACGTCTCTCCTTCTGAGAGGCTTCCATCTCTGTTTTTAAGTCACAAATCTCCTCCTGAGAGACTCCCAGCTCTGTACTAAGCTTGTGAAATTCTTTTTCAAAGAATTCCGGCGCGGTGTGAAGTTGATCAATGGAGCTCTGGTCCGGACAGCATCAGTATATGCCTTCTGCAACTTTCTTGACATAACCAGGTCACACTTCAACTGACGGTTCGCTTTCTCTTGTAATACACATTTAGCAATGGCTGTAGATAGACACTTCTGTAGTGCAGCCTTGGACTCTTGCTCTTTATTTAGTTGTCCATAGAGGCAATCTATCTCATTCCCTGTGGATTGAGGCTCTTTTACCTTGGTTAAAGGCGCCCTCTTTCTTTTCCACTATTCCTGGGATGATTCTGTGAGTTGCTTTAGGCTACAGCAATTCTCTATTCCCTTCTAACGCAGATTTTCCTTATGTTGAAGGGTCATCCTTAATTCCTTCTGCAACTTCCACTGTAACACCCCCTCTCTTTTTCTTTCTTTTTGCTTGGAGAAGCTCATAAGAATCAAGGGTACTATGTTCACATTTTTTGCTCAAGACTGCTTTCAAGGTGGGAGGCATAGCTTCAGACATGGAAACCAAACATCCCAAAAAAACAGTAAAGAGGAAATGTGTCTTTAAAGCAGAAGCATTGCAATGAACAACAGAAGTATTAGACACAACAGGGAGCTGAAGATAGGAGAGCTGATCTTTAGATTTGAGACTTTAGCATCAGTCACAGAAATATCTTAAATTGCAGGGAAAACCATAGATAGAAACTTGCAGTTACATCTGAAACTTTAGAATTAGGCACAGGAATATCACAGGCTATGAGAAACTAAGACAGAGAAACTTTGCAGTAACATCTGAAACTTTTAGAATCAAGCATAGGAATATTACAAATTGCAAGAAACTAAAAACAGGGAAACTTTCAGTAACATTTGAAACTTTTAGAATCAAGCATAGGAATATCACAGATTGAGGGGAATCCCAGCATGCAGCAAAAAATAATGGGATCACTTTTGTCTTTTTTAAATGGACCCTGAGAACCAGCAGTGGTATACCCAAGGAAAGAAATCAAAAGCAAGTCTGTCTTTAGAAATTCAAGTCTGAAAATCTGCAGTGGCCCACCCAGAAATGTAGGGAGAGACAAGTCTTGTTTAGGGAATGAAAGTCTGGGAGTCTGAAATGGCGATAACAGGTACTGCAGGGAAGGCTTTTTTTTTTTTAAGGGAATTCTCAGGAAGAAAATTGTCACAAAAAAGCCCTGGAGAACCCTTTGCAGCAACAAAAACCTTCAGGATCCCAAACAGGATTTTCAAACACACAAAAAAAGTACTTATCTTCAAACCAACGGAAGTGGTCTGCTGAAGCAGGCAGGTGATGGATCTGTTCCAGCGAGGTCCAGAAGTAACCTTTGTTTTCTGTCACAGGGGACTCCTGGAGCGGGTAGGACCTCTGTGGCTGGAACAGCAGGGAGCAGGGAAGGATTGTTGGGGTCACAGGCTGAGGTCGGTGGCAGGCGGCAAGCCATGTGAGTATATCACCTTATTTCTGGATTTGCATCTTGTTTTGTGCTGGTTTATGCTCATTACATGTTTTATGATCATTCATGTGAATATGATTGTTACACCAGTCGGATTTTCTATCCACCTGGACTAGGGAACAGGGAATGCAACCGGGGGGCAGGGAACAAACAGGGACAAGCCAGATTACCAGCAAGGGTCTTTAATAAATGGGCGCCTCCTTTACTACTCTGTGATTCGTAGCAAGCAAGCATAGAAGCAAGCAACCTGTGGTGTGTGCAGGAGTTCCGGTTTCTATTGGACCGGTGGCTGGTGTCCTGTCTGCAGATCCGCCTTTGGCACATGACGTCCGGAGTATCTCTCTGGCATTCTCAACTACCAACGTGACATCTCCCCTAAAGTCTTGAGTATATTCATATTGGGGTGACCATAGAGCGGTGGACCTTTGTGAACTTTGAATCTGCTTATGTATGCAGCTATATTATCATGCTAATAATAAGCTATTCAGGCACATGCAGTCTGAAATGATTTAACTATTCAGGCACATGCAGTCTGCAAATGATTTAACCTTTGCAGTATCTGGGTTGGTCATGTCCCGTTAATAGCATGTTTGCATTAGCACATCTTTGCATACTTTATTCACCATGATAATTGAGATTCTGGATCTACGGACTTTTGCCTCATGCCAGTGGTCATTCCCTGTACAACTGTTCTACACTCGTATTCACTGAGTGTTTGCTAGGACGAATATCCAGTGTGTCTCTGGTTAAACTCATGATTTCAATACCTTTAGATGTTCCATTATTGTTTTGCCTATTTACACTTTACCTGATGTTTATATCAATAGATGACATTATATTTGACATGACATATGACACTATACCAGTGTTCCATGTGAGTTTATCACCTTATTTCTGGATTTGCATCTTGTTTTGTGCTGGTTTATGCTCATTACATGTTTTATGATCATTCATGTGCATATGATTGTTACACCAGTCGGATTTTCTATCCACCTGGACAGCTATTCCCTACATCCAGATGGGGTTATTTTAACCCCTTCTGTTTATTTGGGATCTCTGTGACACATTTTTGTTATTATTTTGATCTATTGAGATGTGCTGCCTCCTATACTTTATCTTTATGCTGCTTGCTACAGCCAATTGGCCTGTATGGTTTTTTTTTGATCTAGAGTAGTTGTGTATTGTTTTTTAATTGGTTTTACTTTGTTTGTCCATTTCTTTGATCTGTTTTTGAACAATAAATTATAATTTTTTTGTGCCTTTCATACCAATTTGAGTGTCCTGTGTTTGGAGTTTCAGCAATTCTCCGTCTTTTTGGTTTTGCGCCAGCTTCCTTTTTACTTCTTAAATAAAGGTACAGGACTCAAACAAGGAACAGAACAGGTACAGGAACAGAAGCTGCGGCAGAAGCATGGGCATGGACATAAGGAGTCTGACACATAAAACAAAGGCAAGGGAGTAACAGGAAACAGGAACTATAAGGACAAGGACAGGAGCAACAAAAGGAGACAGACAGACAGAACAACCACAGAGCCGACAAAAACCAGCAGCACACCCGGTGGATAGAGAAAGGAACTATGGCTAGGAGCAGGATGTCTGGGAGACCCTGACAATACCTATGGGTTACCATGGATGTTGCTTCATTGTTTACCATTATAGCACATGAACACAATTTATTAGCCACAAGAGACTTTTTAGAAACCACTTCCACTCTTTCACCAGCACATATTATTTTTTTTTTAGAAAGCCTTCATTTTTTACGTACACATAATTATTTTCGTTTTGATGATTATTATTATCTCCAAACACGTGGAACAACGATGGGCACTTGTGTGCTCCATCCTACACGGCATGACCTTGACTCACATCAGTCTCTTGTACTGTATGCCGAGTTCCTCTGGTGAGACGCAAACCAGAAGTGCAGGATCGACGACACCATCAAGTCAGCCCCAGCGCGTGGGACTTGAAGTCGGCTAAACACCACCCTTCCCTGGCATCTCGTACGGCCAAAGGCGCAGTGCATTGTGATTCACCCACTAAATATTACTCAATTGTTGCTACTTATTTTATCTACATAAATATGCCATTTACTTACCTCTGGTGCGCTCTGTGTGCTTCTCTTTGTTCTGTGGAGACCTTATTGCCATTTTTTATGTAGTTGGAAGATAATACCAATACCACCATCATCACATTCAGTTTTTGGACCTCTGTCTCTATGTAGATATTGATAAATTAGTTCAATCAGATATTTATCGTAAATAAAATTCTCGTAATTTTTTGCTACATGCCAAAAGTTGCCACGCACGACCCTATTTAGAGGTATCCCACGAGATCAATTTTTACGGCTTCAGTGAAATTGCTCTTCCTTAGATGACTTCCTTATTTGGTCACAGGACCTTATGCACAGTTTTACAGAGAAAGGTTATGATCAATGTGATTTGTCCGAAGCCTTTGACTATGCTCTATCAGTGGATAGAAAAGATCTAATTTTCTCAGATCCGATAGTTAGCAAAAATAATAATAACAGATGTAGAAAAAGCATTTTGGGTACTGGCAGCCTGCTTTATAAGGCTGCAGTTACCATAGGGAGTCGCTGAGCAAAGTTCTGTGTGTTGTCAGCTCCTGTCGGTCTTTGCCGTTACAGATAATAGAGAGGAGTGCTGCACACCTTAAAAAGAGAAAAATGATACAATTACCGGTGCTCCAATGTTAGAACGAAAGCCTGCAGTCAGTCCTGAGTACATAGAGGAAGGAACAGAGGGCACAGCGGATTCTGCAAATTCAAACTCATTTATTGAGCCAACACAACGTTTCGACCGTGGAGGTCTTTTTCAAGTGACAATGGCATATACAAATCTGGTCTAACAACAGTCTTTGCAGTTACGCCTTACCCTCTTGCCAGTTTTGAATTCCTGCTGCTGACCTCGGACCGTGACCCCGACCTCGCTGCCTTTCCGCCTGCCCTGACCTCTGCTTGCCTCCTCGACTTTGAACCTTTGCCACCAGCCCTGACCTCTGCCTGTCCCCTGAACTTTGCAGCTCTGCCGCCAGCCCTGACCTCTGCCTTTCCCCTGAACTTTGCAGCTCTGCCGCCAGCCCTGACCCCTGCTTTCATACTGACTACGGATACTCTTTCAGGACTCTGTCCCTGGGTTGTGGTCAGTTTATTTGCATCCCTACCTCAGTCCTGTGGGTCCGCCTCCTGATTTGAGACGAGCACCGTCACAATGTGTGAGTGGTGAGCAGTTCAAAGTATGATGTGACAGTAATACAACCCAGCAGCTGGTTTAGGTCACACGGCTAGAGTGGCTGTCTAGAAAGCAGTGGTTGTGAGATCTAGTCCTGTTGTGTCAGACACCATTCCAGCCACTAGGTGCCTTAGGTTTATCAACTCAATATAGTTGGTATGGAAATCCTTTTAGGAAGCGTGGAATGGAACACTTTTAAATATACTTAGCATAGCTATTAGCATAACTCCCACAGTACCTCAGGCATGCTCCTTTTTCATCACAAGCATGTCTCCCTAATTTATTTATTTTATTTATAAAATGTTTTATCAGGAAGTAATAAATTGAGAGTTACCTCTCGTTTTCAAGTATTTCAAGGGCATAGAGTTATGATGACAAATACATGGTTACAAATACATAGTTATATTAAGTGAACAGTGTATACATTATATACAAGATATTGCATGCACAGTTAAATATAATATATGTAACAGTTACAAACCAAATTAAAATGTGAGACAGCCTTAGTTTTGAAAGAGCTTAGACTGGTGATGGCTGTGTAGATTGTTCCAGATGTGAGGTGCACGGTAAGAGAAGGAGCGGCCGGATACTTTGTTGAACCATGAACAGTCTTTTGGAGTCAGATCTCAGGTGATAAGAACTGCATGTGGTAGGGGTGAGGAACTTGTTCAGATAGGCGGGTAGCTTGCCCAGAAAGTATTTGGAGGCAAGACAGGAAAGATGAACCTTGCGCCTAGACAAGTTGCGCCCCCCCCCCCCCCCTCGCGTCTAATGATGCATCAAATGATGATGCGGGGTCATGTGATGTCACGTCACGTGACCCGCGGCATCATTTGACGTCACGTGACCCGCGGCGTCATTTGACGTCATGTCTCCATGGCAACGGGCGTCACTTGACGCCGCGTTGTCATAGAGACGCGTGAGCCTGGTAATTAAGTTTACAGAGGCCTCGCACTCTCAGCTCTGGGCCTTTGTAAATGCAGCGCCCCCCCCCCCCAAGAAAAGTCTTGGGCCCCCCAGTTTGCGCACCGCTGGCTTAGCGCAAAATAGGCCCTTAGGGTCTCACTTTGTGAGGCAAAAAATACCGGTAATTCATTTATATCACACACACACAAGACTATAGGCTATACACAGAGAGATGACCATAAATCATCCATAAATGGGTAATGCTGTGCTGGCCGAGCTTCAGTTACGAATTAAACGCGCGTTGGGTGTGTTTGATGATGTCAAAATTGTACCACACAGGTAGACTCTGTTGTGATATTTAGTCACGACACAGCTGTTCCAGCAACATCAGCAGAAGGTCTCCTATGAATTACACGTTTGATAAATACCATGATTCGTTTCACTTATTCAGCAGTGGTGGTGTCTGTGTTAAACCGATGGCTGGTCACTCAGGGGGATTACTCTGCTAATATCACACATATTGTGAGGTGATTTTTCATTAATACTGATCCATATTCTATCTGCATTGCAAAGGTTTGGCACCATTTGTATAGAGACACTGCATTTTTTGAGGCTGCATCTCATATATTATTTACTACTAAAATATTAAAGGACTGCAAATGATGCTGAAAATACAGTATGAATTTATTTTCTCGAAAAAAAGCTACATATTCAGCATTCCGTATAGGGATTTGATTATTTATAATTATCACTATTCAACTCCCACAGATTGTCAGGATAGCTTGTTGTGCATGGGTTCCTTCTTATATGGAGGTTATTACCCCCACCCTCTTCTCCTCCCCCCTCAATCATTTTTATGTAGTTGCTTGATTTGAGAAACCATTTTACTATTGTACTTCTAAGGTTTTATTTTGATATTATGATTAAAAGTTATGTCTGTAACAGTAATGAACAGCGGTGTGTTCCTATTCGTCAGAAGCTGCTTATTACTGAGTGCATGTCTCAGATACATTCAGAGCTATGGGTGAGATGCATCTGACCAAGGAGCAGTGAATGAATAGAGATTGGAGTTTGGAGATTGGGTTAACCCCTCCAGCTACCAACCCGGTAGGCCTAAACACCCATCCTTGGAGCTAATACCCCCTTCACCCACCCCCACAACCCACAATAAACACAAATACACACAACAGCCCTACTACCCACTTCCTAGGCCCCCAATAAACCATTACAATATCTAATAAACACCAATACACAACCCACCCACACCCTGTGCCCCCCACATAAAACCAATATTTATTTTTTAACAGACACGATTAATACCCCAGGCCGGCGGTGGTCCCAGGGTGGTCCTGACGGATGTTTGCAGGCCCCACGGGTGTCTGGGGGCCTTCAGGTGGTTCCCACTAGGCGCTGTGGGCCTCCAGGTGGTCTCCACAGGCCCCAATGGTATTCACGGGTGGTCTCCGCGGGTGTCTCAGGGTCCCTGGGTTATCCCCACGGGTGTCTCGGGGCCCTTGTGAGGTTTCCCATGGGGGTCTGGGGGCCCTTGGGTGGTTCCCATGGGGTCTGGGGCTTTCGGGTGGTTCCCATGGGGGTCTGGAGGCCCTTGGGTGGTCGCCGCGGGTCCCATAGGGGTCCCCGTTTCCTCCCCGCAGGTGTCCTCAGAAGGTCCCGTGGGTGTCCGGGGGTCTTCGGATGGTCACCGTGGACAACCTGGGGTCCTTGGGTGGTCCCTGTGGGTCCCCGCTGGCCTGCGGTACCATTCCTGTATTTAAAAAAACATGGCCTACATTTCAATAAATACACCCCCCCACTACCACCACCACCACCACCACCACCACCACCACCACCACCACCACCACCACCACCACCACCACCAAACACATACAGTACAGTAATGGGCAAAATAACTATTATCCAGATATGGATAATAGATTATTTGCCCATTATTAAACACATTAGCCATGCAGCATAAATAAAGTAAATAAAAACCGTTCTCCTTACCCCTGCCAATATGAAGGGTGACCTTGTCAGCATACTGCAGGTACATGTCCTTCGTTGCCAGAAAAAAAACATAGCAAAATACATTCTAATGGCCCCTAACCCCTTAATCACCTTAGCGGTTAATAACCGCTATTGTAATTAAGGGGTTAACCCACCCTGCCCTGTTACCCAACCGGGAGGCCTAACCACCCACCCCAGACCCACTATACCCATCCTGTACCCATTGAGTGGCATAGTGGTACATCATACCCATATAATAATATGGGCATGATAAGCCACTATAGCACTCAATGGGCACCCTAATCAAAATACATGAATGCCCAAAATACACAATAATAAAACATACAAAAACACCTAAAAATCCTCAATACTAAATAAAACACTAGCCAACAAATGCAATTAATAAAAGCACTACAACACAATAAATTAATTGAACCATTAACCAACAAAGCAATTAATTAATAAAACAACTCAGCAACACAACAATGAATGATTTAATTAATAAAAAAAACTAGGCAACACAATCATTAAAAGCAGGACCCAACACAAGACATCATTAATTAATAACGAAAATCAATCGCACAAAAAATTAAAACTAAGGCAGCAAAATGACAAACAATTACATCCACAGAATAAACACAAACAGAAAAAATCACACACCACACACAACAGAGAAGCCAATGCTACATCCAATATGACAAAAATACACAGTAAAATACTTATATATTCTCTTGAAAAAGGGTCATTTAGTTTAACCCTTTGGCCAAAGCATTGTAAGCCTGTGAGCCACGACAAGGCAGACCCAGTTCACAGGTCCTAACACTACTAGATAAAATACTAATATACCTCTATGAGGATTAAAATTCTCATTTACCTCGATTAGGAGGGAGAAAGACCAACATTGGATCTATATCCAGTAGAATGTGAAAGACCTGCTGACTTGGGAAGTGGGGAGGGGTGAGCTTAAAACCCTGGGAAGGAAGAGCCACTAACCTCCAACAGCTGAGACAGCTGAAAATAAGTTAACAAACAACACGCAACAATAGAGGTATTTTAGTATTGGATGTAGCATTGGGCTTCTCTGCTGCTTGTTGTATACATTTGCCACGCTCTATAGCTTTCCTTTTTGACACATATACAATTGTATTTTGTGGGGGCTCAGGGGTTCCCAAAAAGAGCTTGCTAGGGTTCTGTGTGTTGTTTGTTAACTGTTTTCCAGGACAAGATTGAAGAATATGACCTTGGGAGAGCTAGGGGCATATATATTCACCAGAGTGACCCCTACCGTGGCCAGAGATCCCACCAGGGGTCCAGTTAAAATGATATATTGTTATTTTATTAATATGGCCACACCTGTTTTCTTGACCCTGGCAGAGGATAAATACACGTGGGAATATTGCTTGTGAAAATAAGAGGGATGCGACCTTATGCTAAAGTGAGTCTCCTGAAGGAATACTATGTCTGCTGCCTCACTTTTGTAGTTAGAAAAGGCTGTTCTGCTTTTACTGGGACTATGGAATCTTTTCACATTATGGGAAATTATTTTGAAAGAAGACATGGACATGCAAGTGGAAGACTTACTGGTACTATGGGGGCTATGCACTAAGCTCCGTAAAGTGGCTTTAAGAGCGGAAAGTGCTTTGCGAACATGATATTTCGCTCAGCGCGATTCACAGAGCAGCGCTAACAGGCACTTTCCGTTCTAAAACTGCCTTTTTCCCTGAAATTTTTCTAATCCCAACAAATCCATACGATCAGCTAAATAAGCAGATTTCTGCCCTTCTGCGTTATTCTCTAAGCTACGCTAAGAGACCGTTCTTTAAAAACCCGCCAAACAAAACACGCCAGCCCAAGGCAGGCGGAAAAGAATCAGGACTTAGAAAAATTTCTTTGTTTACATTTTTGCAGGCACACCATCCATACAACAGGCCGGCAGGTGTCCCCAGCTGACCCCACGGAAGTCCCTGAGGGAGGCCGGGGGTCCCGCGAGTGTCCCCGGCTGACCCCGCGGGGGTCCCCTCGGGAGTGCAGTTGTACAACCCTGAGGAAGGTTCCGTTTGCAGGAACCGAAACGTTGTTTTTTGAGTGTTCAAATACATCACTTTGAAGTATATCCCGTGTGTGCTATCTCGCCTTACTGGACTATCATCTGGTAATATCATTCTTATTATTCTGTATGGGACTAGCATCAGGAGTTCTTTCTGTATATGTGTGTGTGCCAGCTGCTGTGACCAGTTACATATATATATATATACTTATACTATATATTTTTTAAAGCATTGTATATGTATGTTTCACTGTGTTCCCTGTCCCTAGCGGCAATCTCATTGGTCCCTTGGCCCGCCCGCCCCCGCACACCTCTCATTGGCCTCACACACTCACACCACCCCCTTGGCCCGCCCCCCACACCTCTCATTGGCCTGAGGCGGAGTGACGGGCCAAAGGTCCAAAAAAAACACACACACACACACCTATCTCTCTGTCCTCTCCCCCCCATCACACTCACCTCCCCCCCTCCCCGGTGCTCCACTCACCTCCCCGCCTCCCCTCCGCTCCACTCACCTCTGCTCCACTCACCTCCCACTCCACTCCCTCCCGCTCCACTCACCTCCCTCCCGCTCCACTCACCTCCCTCCCGCTGCACTCCCTCTCCACTCACCTCCCTCCACCTCCCTCCCGCTCCACTCACCTCCCTCCACCTCCCTCCCGCTCCACTCACCTCCCTCCCGCTCCACTCCCTCCCGCTCCACTCACCTCCCGCTCCACTCACCTCCCTCCCACTCCACTCACCTCCCTCCAGCTCCACTCACCTCCCGCTCCACTCACCTCCCTCCCGCTCCGCTCACCTCCCTCCCAGGCGCGGGGACAGGCAGTGGGCAGGGCAGCCTGCCGTTGCCACGCGGCACCTAAGATGGCGGCGGACGGAAGGACCCCCTTCCTCCCTCGCGGACTAAGTAACATGGCGGCGGCCGGAAGGAGAGGTCCCGCTCCACTCACCTCACTCCCGCTCCACTCCCTCCCGCTCCACTCACCTCCCGCTCCACTCACCTCCCACTCCACTCACCTCCCACTCCACTCACCTCCCGCTCCACTCACCTCCCGCTCCACTCCCTCCCGCTCCACTCACCTCCCTCCCCGGCACGGGGACAGGCAGTGGGCAGGGCAGTGGAAAAAAAGGTGATAGTGCGCAGCTAATAACTAGTGAACAACAAATATCAAGTGAACAGTGCACCGTGATTAAACAAACAATATTGTGGACCTTAGATGTGGGTCTTGCACTAATCGTGGGTCTGCAGCCTTTCTTGGGGGTGGCTCGACACCCCAGACACTAGACAAAAAACAAAAGAACAAGGCGCACAACGCACATAGTGTATTAAAGTATAAAATGTGACTTTATGGTTAAAAAATAAATAGTTCTGCGTACATCAAGTAGGGAATAAACAAGCAGTTGGTATATAGGTTTACCACACCAGGAGATGACACTGTGCGACACCCTCAGATGGATCCCAGCATGCACCGGGTCAGCAGCCGCCTCATCAGTCCCTTCCAGCGTCCTCTGTTAGGGGATGGTAGGTAGACGAGTCCCTTGCAGAGAGAGCCCCACAGCATACAGCTCACAGGCAAGTAAAGACGCCGTAGGATTCAGCATCCATGGAACACTGCAGCATTTGCCGCTACTCCTCGTTGGGCGCTCAGATGGTGGCGGACGGAAGGAAGGTTATGGTGGGTAAAAAACCCTACTGTGGAGGGTTTTAGTCACTTTTTTTTACCCACCATAACCTTAATAGTGGTGGTGATTACCTACTCTTATCTCATTTGAGCAAATGTCAGCAAGCCAACCTCACACTGATGATACCCATCAAGGTTGAAACATGTCTGTGAGTGGGTTAACTGACTTTGCATCTCCCAAGTCCTTGCTTAAAAGCTGTGTTTAAAGCAGCATGCATTGGCTAAGGGTTGCTCATGTAATGTGAGCATGAGATAAAAAGTGGCACTGTGTGCTCATTTGCATGTCATTTCCCAGAATCCCTTGCTGCAGTGGAAGTGCTGTTTGCTGGGTGATAATGGTGAAAGACAGGGTTGCAGACCTGTCTAAGACATGCAAATGAATATACGGGAATATTTACAGTTGCTTTATGCTTTACTGTGGAGGGTTTTAGTCACTTTTTTTACCCACCATAACCTTAATTGTGGTGGTGATTACCTACTCTTATCTCATTTGAGCAAATGTCAGCAAGCCAACCTCACACTGATGATACCCATCAAGGTTGAAACATGTCTGTGAGTGGGTTAACTGACTTTGCATCTCCCAAGTCCTTGCTTAAAAGCTGTGTTTAAAGCAGCATGCGTTGGCTAAGGGTTGCTCATGTAATGTGAGCATAAGATAAAAAGTGGCACTGTGTGCTCATTTGCATGTCATTTCCCAGAATCCCTTGCTGCAGTGGAAGTGCTGTTTGCTGGGTGATAATGGTGAAAGACAGGGTTGCAGACCTGTCTAAGACATGCAAATGAATATACAGGAATATTTACAGTTGCTTTATGCTTTACTGTGGAGGGTTTTAGTCACTTTTTTTACCCACCATAACCTTAATAGTGGTGGTATATATATATATACATATATACATATGTATATATATATATATATATATATATATATATATATACATATACATATACATATACATATACATATACATATATACATATATACATATATACATATATACATATATAACACCAATATACAAATAAATGGTTAAGGATTACATAAGCATGTATAAATAAAAACATGAAATCAGAATCTCAACATCAGCACATTGTAATAAAATTAAGCCAGCAGCAAATTTCATCTTCACATTAAAACACCATCACTTTTAAAAATAAATGATAGCTCCTCTCCCAACACACCAGCACCTAGACAAATATATATCAAATCTCAAACAATTGCATTTGAGTGTGTACATGATGCAATTAATCTGTGCATCATGTAACACTATGCAAAATCCATTTAAAAATAAAATACACTATGAACAATGTCCCTGTAACAGGGGAGTTATCCCTGTTCAGGAAATGTGCCTCTAATACAGCAGTGTGGTGGTTAACTGCTGGTAGTCAATTATCCAACACCACCTGCCTGATTAGCTTCTTAGAAAAGCCTGTCTTTTTAGACAAGAAGAGAGATTGTTCCTGAGTCTCACAAGTTGTGAGACTGACCATGGGGGCAGATGTCTTGAGCCTGCCAGAAGAAACAGCAGAGCTGCTTGCAAGACACAGGGGAACGCACCTCTAAACCTGAATGCTGACAAAACCTGAGGAAAAAGGCAGCAACCCAGGAACAGAGAAGACTTTCCCTCCAACTACAAGAAACAGATACGACTTTTCTTTATCAGACTTTTGGTATATCTGCTCATATCAAGATATATGTTTGGGGCTGGGAGACATGCTTATCTAAAGGGAGTTTTGGACTGCATAGATTTCACTAGAAATACTCCCAAGTGAATAGAAGCTTTGTTTGACCCCTTGTTTGGATGATTTTCTGATGTTAAGGAAACAGGCGCAATAAAAGCCTTATTTAATTTCACCTTAACAAGTCTCCCTTGCATACCTCTGCGCACGTCCTCCTACATATGGTGTCAGAATCGGGATTGAGGTGGTCCTTGAAGTTAAAAGGGGCCCGGAGATTGCCTGTGAAATTTTTTTTTGTGCTTTTTGCCTACAAACAGCCTGAGCAACATAAACAAAGGATCTCATGCAGCAGAGACCAGAGTTAAAGGGACACACCCAGGCAGGAAATCTACACTGCACTGAAAGCCACAAAACCACAGATGGACTCTTTTCCCCGATTCCAAGAGTAGAGAGAGACTGTGCTGAAGCAAGTAAACCTTATTTGCCTATCACAAATAAAGTGTAATATGGTCATTGAAATAGGGTTTTTTTCCTTCCAGCTGTAGTCAGGGTTAAAGAAGTAAGTTAGCCCTTAAAAGGGATAGGCGTTTGTTGTTTTCAAATGTTTCGCTGAAGCAGTGAATACAGATGGTGACATACGAGCGGTACTGATTCTGCAAGTAAAGGCTGCCACACCGCATCGGACTACCAGTTGTGAATGGAGTATATGCAGAAAAGTGTGAAAATTGATGCAAGACTGTGCTTGTCAGGAATCCGCTCCGCGGGTTACTGGTTACCTTACCTTGCAGACCGGTGCAGTTCTGGAACAGCTCTCCTGATGTTTGCTGCAGCCTGCATTCACTCACCAAAGCTATACACACTCCCTCTGGTATCTACTGCAGCTGTGCAGCCTATTATGCAACCTAGACTTGCATTCATTCATTGGAGCAATATCTTCACACCCCCGCTGGGGATTGGCCTGCTGGCCTTTAAGTATTGCCTTCCCATAATGCTCCTTGCCGAGCATAGTCCTTACCGGATGTCACCAACTGTTCTGCCACAAGCTCTTGCTTGTTCTCTTGTGCTGAAGCGGAGGTTTCCCTTGCGTCCTTCAGCTTCCTGTTCTCCTGTGCTGAAGCAGAGGTTTCGTCCCTGCGTCCGTCAGCTTCCTGTTCTCCTGTGCTGAAGCAGAGGTTTCGTCCCTGCGTCCTTCAGCCTCCTGGATTCCTGCACTGAAGCGGAGGTTTCGCCCCTGCGTCCTTCAGTCTCCTGGATTCCTACACTGAAGCGGAGGTCTCCCTGTGTATCTACAGCTTCCTGGTTCCTGGGGCCTACTCTTTCCCTAATCTAGAGAGGCCGTGTCCTGGTTCCTGCGCTGCTACAGAGGATTCCCTAACCCGCTCAGGACTCTTGCGCTGTAGCGCTGGTTTAACAGTGCACCTACGCGGTGTGTAAATCTGGTCTGTCTTCCACCTCCTGAGACCAGTACCATGGGCCATGGTCGCCGCACGCGCAGAGAACCCCCCCGCGCTCATAAGCCGAAGCGGGGTTCTCCTGACTCCCTGTTGCCGAACTCTTGCTTGGACAATGTTTATTCTGACGTCTCCTATCCTGACCCTGGCTTGTACAACGACGATGCTGTCTTCTCCAATCCAGACCCTGCTACGTACGACTATGAACTGCGCAATCCGGATCAGCCTGCGAGGTTTAAGGTCGGTGCTTTTACAACCCTACCTCAGCCACGCGGTCCGACCCGAGTTTGTGGCGAGCACAACCGTGACAGTGCTGAAGTAGGGGAATTTTCAGTAAACAAGTGCTGAGGGTAAAATTGCCCTACTGGGGAAAAAGGAATTGCTGAGCTGTGTAAAAGGTATCCCAAAGTGTGAAGAGTGAATGCCATAATACCCAAAGTTGAGACTGAACATTACTGAACTCAAGCAGAAAACCACATTATTGGGCTGAAGCGGAGGGTATTGTACCTAGCAAGTAAATGGTGTAAAGCAAACAGAAGTTTTTACCTAGCAACTGCACATCCAGTATACCTAATGAGAGATTAAACCTAGCAAGTAAATGGTGTAAAGCAAATAGAAGTTTTTACCTAGCAACTGCACATCCAGTATTGAGAGAGAATGCGTGCACAGTACTGCTGATAGTGTAAAACTTACCCAAGAAAAAGAAAAGTCTACAGAGATGCCTGTGAGAGCTACGACCTCTACAAGCAAAATATGCCCACCTGTAGGACTACCACAATTGGGGGTTCTAGCAAATACAGTGGTAACAGCTGCAATAGCGCCTCCTGAGGTCAGGAAGAAAATTACACCTGATAGCCCCAAAATGGAGGACAAGATGCAGCGTTCCTGTAATGAACCCTACCCCACGGAAGAGTGGCCCTTCCAGTCCAATAAAGAGGAAGACATCTCTTACGGGGAACCCGAACCGAGTCACACCCACAAAGCACCCCAAGAATGGTGGGGGTGCCTGAACTCGGCACGAACCGAAAAGACCGCTCTCTATGATGACGAATATGGTCGACAGGAGAAAGAGCGGGAGCAGCAGATCACCAAATATTTCTGTCAGCTAAAGCAACTGCAAGAAAATCCTGGCATATACAATGAAGCCGCTTAAGTATCAAATAAAGAAGGAGACCCCAGTATTCCTGATCGGACGGAGTCATCCAAAACAAAAAGGTGGAAAAAGAAAAGCGGTTCTTCACTTACCGTGGAAGGAACAGACACGTCCGCAGATCCTGTGGAGAAAAAGGGGGACCAAGTTACCCTGCAGCCTAGAGAAAATGGAGAATTCGTCCCGCAAATAATCGAATATCCCGAGGGCCCAAGGCAGAAGTCGTGTACCCCAAAGAAGTGTCTGTCCGGTGCCAACAGTGAGAAACTCTCAACCAACCATCCCAGGGAAGCGGAGCCGGAACCAGTGAGTGACGATCCCTTGGCCAGCCCTGAAGACGCTCTGAAAATTGCCAGGCGTGACTGTGATCTTCTCCGGGAACAATAGAAACTTTTGACTACATCTATCTAACAGTTCTTATGGTTATGCAGTGTGCCTGGGATATCTTCACCCTGGGGCTCGGAAGTTGCAAGGTGCAGTCCAACTTGTGTGAGGAACGCTTCCTTGGCTTTGCTAATTACTATCGGAAATTCATCCGTAACTTCTCCACTATTGCTCTACCTATCACTGCCCTGACCAAGAAAGGTGCTGATCCAACTGTTTGGTCCCCTGAAGCCATCGAAGTCTTCGAGTTCCTGAAAAAAGCCTTCGTGTCTGCCCCCATCCTTCGGCATCCGGATACTTCTCTTCCTTTTACTTTAGAATTAGATGCCTCTGATGTGGGAGCCGGCGCAGTGCTTTCTCAGAGATCTTCCCCACAGGAAAAACTCTATCCTTGTAGATTCTTTTCCAGGAAGTTCTCTTCGGCCGAGAGAAATTATGATGTCGGGAACCGTGAGCTTCTAGCCATCAAATTGGCCCTCCAAGAATGGAGACATCTCCTTGAGGGTACCAAGGAGCCAGTAGCCATCCTCACCGATCACAAAAACTTATTGTACATTGAGGGAGCTCGTCGTTTGGGATCCCGTCAAGCTCATTGGGCTTTGTTCTTCTCTCTGTTCAATTAGACAATTTCTTATATTCCTGGCACCAAGAATATCAAGGCCGACGCTCTGTCTCGCCAGATCTCTACGGAGAACGAATCTAACGAATCCTCTGAGACGATTCTTCCCACTAAGTGTATTATTTCCACCAATAACTTTGATATCTTGGATGAAATCAATAAAGCCCATGCTCATATTCCTAGGAGATTTAAGGTGCCAGAAGGACGGTTGTACGTTGCCCCGCGCTTTCGCCATAAAATACTTCTGTGGGGACATTCTTCTAGAGCTGCTTGTCATCCAAGCTTCAAGAGGAGTGTAGATCTTATCAAACGGACCTTTTGGTGGCCTAAAATGAACAAGGACATTTTCGATTTCACCAGAGCTTGTCCGGTCTGTGCCCAGAGCAAATCCGCCCGACACAAACCTTCTGGTCTCCTCATGCCTCTTTCTATTCCGGAACAACCTTGGAAACATATCTCCATGGACTTTATTGTAGAACTTCCCAATTCTAATGGGATGAATACAATCCTTGTGGTAGTAGACAGGTTTTCCAAGCATACACACTTTATATCCCTCAAGGGTCTTCCAAATTCAGCTACCTTGGCCGACGTTTTCTCTAAGGAAATTTTCAGATTACACGGTGTACCTATTTCGATTGTTTCAGACAGAGGTACTCAATTCATTTCTAAGTTTTGGCGAGCTTTTTCTCAGAGACTTGGTATTTCCCTTCTATTTTCCTTGGGTTATCACCCACAAACCAACGATCAGACGTAGAGAATGAATCAGACTCTGGAACAGTATCTCAGATGCTTCATGTCTGAATCTCAAGACAATTGGGTGGATCTATTACCCTGGGCTGAGTTTGTTATTAACTCATTAAAAAACGATTCCACAGGATTGACTGGCCCTACCTAAAACAGACGCTCGGAGCATTTGGCTTTGGTGAAAAGGTGAGTGGGGCGATAATGTCGCTCTATTCTAGCCCCACTGCCAGGGTCCTCCATCAGGGTTTCCCTTCAAATCTATTCCAAATTAAAAGCGGCACACGACAGGGGTGCCCATTATCTCCCCTGTTATTCGCCCTATGTATGGAGCCCCTGGCAGTGCAGATCCGTAACAACCCGGATATATCAGGGATTACTGTGCATTCACAATCCCATAAGGTTGTCCTGTATGCGGACAATATACTACTGTTGATCTCAAGACCTCTAACCTCCCTACCGAACGTATTTGACCTGTTGGATAAATTTAATAGAATATCAGGATTCAAAATAAACCAAACCAAATCCGAGGCCATGAATATTAGCCTCCCAAAAGAAACCGAAAAACTACTGAGTCTGAACTTTAATTTTAATTGGCAACCAAAACATATTAAATATCTAGGAGTTCACATCACCAAAGATTACAGAGGCATCTATGAAGCTAATTACCCCAAGCTAATTAAGACACTGAAAGAGGACTTGAAAAAATGGATGCCCCACAAGATCTCCTGGATAGGTAGGATACATAGTATAAAGATTAATCTCCTCCCCCGTATCCTATACTTTTTCCAGACTCTGCCTGTGCCACTTAGACTGAAGGACATACTCTCACTTCAGTCTGATATCTCCGAGTTTATATGGGGAGGGAAAAAACCGAGAGTAAATAAGACAATTATGAAAAAAAACACACAGATAGGGGGCCTAGCGGTACCTTGCCTGGTATCTTATTATAAAGCGGCGCAATTGTGTCAACTCACGCAATGGCAGACCAACCCAGCATTGAAAAGATGGGTGGATCTAGAAAAGAGGGCTTGTGACCCATTGGAGATAGACAATTTGCTGTGGCTACCCAAAACAGCTGTTAAATGGGCTGAACGGCCGCTCTCATCGGTGGCCAACTCGCTGTCAGTTTGGGAGACTGCTAAATTTAAACATGCCTTGACCTCGAGACACTCCTTGATGTCCCCATTATGGGGCAACCCTCACTTTGCACCAGGACTAGCAGTAAGCGCCGCAGGGCACTGGAAAAAATATGGATATCATAGGCTAAGAGATCTGGAGGGTATACCGAACAAGGTTAAATCATTCGAACAAATCCGATCCGAGAAAAATATCCCACACTCCGAATTCTTCTGATACCTCCAGATCAGAGCGTTCTTCACCAAAAATTCTCCCTACCCGCCCCTAACCACATTTGAAAAGTTCTGTCTGACGGAAACAGACACACGGGGACTTACATCGCAGATTTATGGAGAAGTGGTCGGTTCTGGGAGCTCACAGCAACAACAAAAACTGGCGTACAGAGTTAGATGGGAAACAGACTTAGGGGAGTAATTGGAAGAGGACGATTGGACGGCCATTTTAGAGGCCACAGCCAAGAGCTCCATATGCACTACTTTGAAGGAGAATGCATATAAAGTATTGATGAGGTGGTACCTCACCCCACTAAAATTATCAAAGTTTGTCACTGGATACTCCCCGCTGTGCCCTAAACAGTGTGGAGAATCGGCGGACCTGTTACACATGCTGTGATCTTGCCCTCTGATCTCACACCTATGGGAAGAAATTAGACATTGGATCCAGAGGATTTTTGACCTCACAATTCCCCCTGAACCGTGGCTGTTCCTATTGAATAGACCATGGACGGGCCTTTCAAAAACAGGTAATAAACTAGTTGCACATTTTGCAACAGCAACGAGGTGCAAGATCGCAGCTATGTGGAAACAACCAGAGATCCCAAATATCCCCAAGATTCGGAATCGATTATGGTACATATGCCAGATGGAAAAACTGACGAGTTTGGTCAATGACACTGGCAACAAATATCTAAAAGTCTGGACGCCTTGGCTGGCACAGACAGATATCCCGGGGGTAGAGGTAGCCACAATTTGGCAATGATAGTCCCAAGTGCATTCTCGTTCGAAGAGAGCGAATTGGACTACGAGACCTAGCTGAAGGTACATATTATGAGCATTTAGTGTGGTCCGAGTGGATAGAAAACACAGTGAACACAGCGGCTTAGCCACTCACGTGAAGGAGGTAGAAGAGAGTGCCCGCACCCCCCCTCCCTCCCTCCCACCCCCTGAATTTTATTTTCTTGTTCCCCCAAGTTTAAACTGCCTAAACATACCGGCTGGTATTAAGGAAGATATATTCCTCTAGGATTACTATATGTGCCAGTGGGAGAGACTAAAAGTATTGTATATGACTGTAATACATTGAATGTCCATGTTATATGTATCACGATGCTATTTGTACTGAAAATTTCAATAAACTTGAAGTTCCCAAAAAAAAAAAAAAACAGTCCACGCAAGAGTCGCCTTTTTTCATTAACTATGGATTCCATCCCAGCAGTCTTCCCCTCTCCTCCCTCCCCTCTGGTGTTCCCGCAGCAGATTCTCACATTTCCAGTCTTCAAAACTCTTGGAAAAAGATCCTAAAAGCTTTGCAAGGTTCCGTTCAAAGACAAAAGATGCAAGCAAATCGTCGACGTCAAGTGGGCCCAGTTTTCAAACCCAGAGACAGAGTTTGGCTATCTTCTAAGAATATCAAGCTCAGTGATTATTTGTGTGTTTCTTGTTTCTCTCTCTCTCCCAAGCACCAGGTAGTTTATGTTTATTCTGTGATTGTTTGTTTGGTGAGCGACGTGCTTTTGTGTTTTCTAGTGGCTACCCTTGAGGAGTGTTGACACCCTCTTTATCCACACAACAGCTCCTAGGGAATCTCATTTCCTTTCCCCATTTTCCCCTCACATTTGTATTTGCATATTCTTCTGTTTGCTTTTGTATTCACTGAAGACATGTCAGGTTTCCTTACTACCAAACAAGATTTTGGGGCTTGGATTAATGAAGCGGCTTGTCTGTTCTCTAAAACCACACTTGACTTACCTTAAGTCACTGCTGAATCGGAGGATATTAAAAAATACTTTGTAGATCTCGAACATCCCCTCAGTATACAAGCTAAAATTTGGTGGGAGGTAACCAGCCTTGACAATTATGCTTTGGCAGGACTGGTTCCTAGAGGCCTTAGGGTATATCTCCCTCCTTCCCATCTAATTGAAGATACCCAATTTATTAAGGATTGGGAAAGTACTCTCTTGATATGCTCAGGTGATCTTATCAATTTATTAATTACATATGAAAAGAAAAGACTTGATAAGATTAATACAGAGGTTAATACTCTGCTCGCTAGTATGGACACATGGCGAGAACATATTGACTTTATTGATTTGAGAAACGTTTGAAGGGACAAATAGATAAGCTGACCGCGGATATCAAAGCTAGGAAACAACGTAAATTCTCTAGAGATACCAGAGATTTTGAAACAAATAAAAATCTTCAGCTATAAACTTAAACGTGAGAAGTTAAGAAAAGACGCAAAAGGCGCAGATTCAACAACAGATTGTGAGGCTTCGGCTAGTGATGCTGAATCAGATTCACAACAGGGCAGAGAACAAACCCATCAAAGGTTTATTTCCCTTCCATCCACATCCCATGCACATGTAGGCCAAACTTTTTTAGGCCTTACTGGCCCAGATTACATCTCCCCAGGACAAGAAAGACCAGGAGGGGGGCAGGCTCTAAATCTAAGAGACAGGGCAGTATGGGGGTATAAAGATCAGGGGACGAGGAGACCCCACAGACGCGGCCGTTACCACCGACGCAGGTAATTAACCTTTCTAGCAAGCCTCTTAATATAGAACAACTCAGCGTCCTTTCCAGAGGGCTTACATTTTGCCCAACAAATAAGGCTGATACTTTTGAGAACATCAAAGACCTTAACCTCTTTGCACGTAAATTGTCCCTTCATGTCTTCTTCAAATGAAGGCAAAGACTACAGAGTATCAATACTCCGACTGAAAACTTTGACTCAAGAGATTTTGCTCTCCTTGAAGTCTTACATGAATTAGAACAAGACAACATAAGAAGTCCTGGTGAGGGTCCGTTTACACAATTACGGAATAAATCACGTTTCACACCATCATTACAGACATGTACCAATGTTGACGTTTTCACTCAGCTAGTGACCCAAGATCTCATTCATATGACACAAAATCCAAAAACCTATAATTGGAGCTTCAAAGAATACCAAGCTCTTAAAGATCTTGAAAGTGACGACACCATTACCATAAAGCCATCGGACAAAGGTGGCAATGTGGTTGTTCTGGATACAGTATCATATGCTAATGAATGCCTTCATTTACTGTCTGACAAACATTGTTATCATATTTTATCCCAGGATCCGACTGACATCTTCCTGACAGAATTATCCCTGATTCTCCAGAACGGCGTTGACAAGAGGGTGATCACGAAAATTGAATCTGAGTTTATCTTTATTAAACATCCTCCCCTGGCCACTTTCTACCATCTTCCCAAGGTCCACAAGGGGACCAGACCTCCACCTGGTAGACCAATAGTGTCTGGCGTTGGAAATCTTACATCCAACGCCAGCATCTATTTAGATACATTCTTACGCCCCTTTGTGGACGCTCTCCCCTCCTATCTGAAAGATACAAATGCGGCACTTTTGAGATTAGATGGTATTACTGTGGAAGGCAATACCCTATTGGTGGGTATTGATGTGGAAAGCTTGTATACAAGCATACCTCATACCTTTGGTTTACAAGCAGTCAAACATTTCCTCCGGGCCAGGGATAATCATTCACATGCACATAATGAGTTCGTATTACAACTGCTTAATTTTGTTTTCACCAAAAATTTCTTTTTATTTAACAATGTTATACCATCAAGTCCAGGGAACAGCCATGGGCACCACGTGTGCTCCCACCTACGCTAATCTCTATCTAGGCTGGTGGGAGGAAACCGTGGTGTTCATGCAGGACTATTCCATGTACACAGACTATATAGATCTCTGGTCCCGGTACATTGATGACGTGCTCCTTCTTTGGAACGGCACGGAGAAACTTTTGGTAGAGTTCATTAATAAACTCAATACAAATGTACATAATCTGAAATTAACATTTGAGGTTCAAAAAGAGTGTATCAATTTTCTTGACATCACAATCACCAAACAGATGAGTGGTAAATTGGAAACCACAATCTATCGCAAACCTACTGCTACAAACAGTCTTCTCAAAGCAGACAGCCATCACCCAAAACAATTGATACATAATATTCCTACAGGCCAATTCCTCCGCCTAAAGCATAACTGTTCCAACATAACAGAATTTAAGATCCAGGCTAAAGACCTCACCAATAGATTCCTGGAAATATGGTACACCAAATCAATTCTTAGAAAAGCATACCATAGGTCACTTAACACTCCAAGACCTAGTTTGCTCATCGAACATCCAAGACTTGACGATGAAAAGGTACAAACCATACGCTTTATTGGCACCTTTTGTAGTCAGTGGCAATCCATTCGCCAGATTCTAACCAAACATTGGCACATCTTACTTCAAGATGATGACCTATCCAAAATACTACAAAAGACACCAAACATGGTTAGCCGTAGAGCACGTAACCTTCGCGATCGTCTGGTTAAAAGCCACTTTCAGACAAAACCTAAGCGTACATGGCTGGGTAATAAACCCTGTGGCACTTATACATGCGGACGTTGTAAGGCTTGTCCTTCGATCAAAGTTAGTAAAACATTCACTGACTCCGCATCACTTAACATCTACACCACCAAAGACTTCATAAACTGTCTTACTACAGGGGTGGTGTATTTGATTCAATGCTCCTGCGGCAAACAATATATTGGAGAAACAGACAGAGCCTTTAAAGTACGCATTTTGGAACATCTAGGTTCTGTCCGGAACAAACTTGATACACCAGTGGCGAGGCATATAAACAACATACACCAGGGAGATGCTTCTAATTTACGTTTTATGGGCATAGCTCATATACCCTGGGGCCCATGCAAGGGCAACTGGGACATCAAATTACGACAATGTGAATGTAGGTGGATTTATTTGCTAAACACACTTTCACCGCACGGTCTGAATGAAGGATTCATTTTTTCTCCTTTCTTTGATTTTGGGTAGAGGGATCCAGGTATATAGGACCTACTATTTAATTCCAGCTTAGTAGGTTCCGTTTTGACTTTATAGGCGGATCCGTCAGGGTAGTCCACTCCTACACCTCCCCATTTCATTTATTCATTATGCATCTCCCTGCTTATGCCATTTCTTGCCTTTATGTACTGTTTACCTATGGGTGCTTTATGGTGTATTTAATCATTCATCTAATGATCCACCAATATAGGTATGCCAGCTCATCCACCAGTATATGTATGCCAGCTTATCTTATACTTTTTCTCTCCCTTTCCCTCTTCCCTTCCCCCCCCCATTTGTCCTCCCCCCCTTTTGTCCCCCCCCCCCCTCTCCTGATTTCTTTGTTTATTCGTTTGTAAAGTTTATTAAGGGTTAATGTGTTTCCCTTCTTTGCAATTGCCAGTTACGGTTACAATAGGCAATTTGTCCGCCCCTCCCCTATTTGGGAGGGTATATTAGGTCACGCTGCACATCACGATCCACTCCTCCCCCTTGAGAAAGCACGCTGTGACGCGCGAAACGTACGTCGGGGTACGCATGATGTCATCACGTTGACGCTCACGTGGTTTGTGTTTGGAGGCGAGATCAGTTCGGGATACTTCCCAGGGCTGCAGCTGTTCACGTATATGCGAAGGACACACCATATCAGGTTGTATACTCACCTTATGGACGATTTACCTAGTGTCTCTTGGGAGTTATAAGACATACTCCATTGCTGCGTAGTTGACATTATTTATGCCTTTACAGCCTCACACAGAGTTTGTGAGAGACTGTTTTTGTGAGTACAGCCTACTTTTTTCTGTCTGTGAGACCTAGGCATTAGGTATAATATTACACTGCCTATTCCTCTCACCTCCATTCATTTGGGGATTTTTAACCATGCATTTTCATGCATTTTTATGGTGTTTCATTGGGTTTTTATTTCATATTGTTTATTAAAACTTTATTATTTTTGTTTGAGTGTGACCTTTGGCGGCAAACCCCATTGAGGGATTATGCTTTTTTGGCTTCCACTGTAATGACACTTTTACCTATAGTGTTATCTATCGTGAGTGCTACTATTGGGAGCTTTATGTAATCCTCGTGATTATTTGTGTGTTTCTAGTAAATAAAGGCACACACAGGTATAACCAACATATATTTACAGACATATAACCAGAACAACACAGTAGTATACAAGGCCCCACAAGGCCGTACCCACACAGTGCCCCACTGTATATGACCAACGCCTTGTCCACACGCCGGTGGGATTCCTCCAAAGTTATGAGGGTGCCCTGGGCACTTAAACACCTGGTGTTCACCAAGACAGGCCCACCCCAAAGAGTGTGTGGAGTAGCGCTACCCCTGTGTATGGCCGTTGGTGCACCTTGGGTACCTTCCTGTTCTTAGGCCAGACCAGGCCAAACTGTAGAGTAGATCCGTTGGACCGCAGAGTGAGCCCACAACGCGGTCTATCCGATCCTTCCACGAAGGCGTTCGCCTCTGAGGGAGCTCCTGCTAGAGTGTGTCCCTTTGAATGTTTATGGTTGCCTGTGGTCAGGTTCCAGACCGCAGGCCGCAGATCATGTCCGTGGCTCTGTCCACTGGTGCAGCAACACTAAAGAGCACACTAAAATGGGTGTCCTTAGCTGAAGGGCCTTCCCTATGAATACTCTGTCACTACTGTGAGTCGGGGACAGGCTGGGGCCTACAGGGGAAATCTGGCCTAGTCCCAGGGCTACTGGCATCTGGGACACTACTTATTTTCTCGGTGTCCTGCTCCCGACTGGCGTGCTCTCCTAAGCACGCCAAATGTATCCGTCTGTCTTCTCTATGCTTCCAGGAGCCTTATTGGATCTCTTGCAGCACATGTCTAGCAGCCCTTGAGGCTTCTGGGAGTCGTAGTTCCGTGTGGAGCCTTTGTAATGGCCGCTGCAACTCCACTTGTATTGCGCATGCACACGGCTAACACTGCGCACGCACGAGGATGCAATATGATGCCCCCCCACTTGCC
The DNA here is from genome assembly GCF_040206685.1 of Ascaphus truei. Taxonomy (NCBI): domain Eukaryota; kingdom Metazoa; phylum Chordata; class Amphibia; order Anura; family Ascaphidae; genus Ascaphus; species Ascaphus truei. The sequence continues at coordinate 337,383,502 of NC_134485.1, read as the reverse complement.
TGGTATGCCGTGGAGCACTTCCACACAACCATCCGGGTCCCCACGGAGCTTCGGCAGCACCCGGACACCTCGGCAGCCGTCCCCCTCCCGGCCAGGAGGTAAGAGGGGACCCGGCTACACTTACATACTGTAGGCTGACACACTCACCCAGAGACTCGACATTTCAGACAGCAGCCGTTTGTCAAGACAGTTTTTCACTTGATGTATTTCTGATTTATATTTTTGGTACTATATTTTAAATATCATTTTGGTATTTTTGCTAATCTGGTGTCCTCATTCTTACATAAGCATTGTAATGATTTAATTTTTCCCTATATTCATTTACTTTACATGTGTAACGATGTTTCCCCCACCCCGTGGGAGATCTGGCCATTACTAGTAGTGTGGTGCATGATACCGGTTGGTAACAGGAGGCTGAGCTGTCCGCCAATGGTAGTGGGGACACAGGATCAGGTTTCTGGGGTGCATTACCCACATGGTTCTCTAGCAGTGCAGTGCCTCCATCTGCCACAGGCTGCAAGATGAATGAAGGCGTTCTCCCACGGTAGAATTATTCCCTCTCCTCCCAGAAAGATCACACACCAGGCAGGAGTTATATGCAAACAGGAATGGTCTTTATTGAATACAACACAGCAGGGGTCTGCCCAATCACAGCTTCTCAGGATCAGCTATCCACTGGATGGTGGTCCCTGGACAATCACTACAGGTCAGGGCCCCTGAAGCTGTCCTAGCTCTTCCCGACTTCCCTATCAGGAGTCAAGGTATAGGTCTACACTCGCTCTCCCCCAGGGGGAAGAGGAACAGGGAAGGCCCCAATCTCAGGCTCCCTGTGTGCAACTTGCCTGTCTCAGTGGGGAGAGGCACTACTGCCCTTAAGTACAGGCAGGACGAGGGCACCAGGTCTGTCCCCTGACTGGACATAATCATGCCTGTGGTCACCTCCTTCCACTGTCACTCAAATGCAACACCATTGAGTGGGGAAAACCCATCTTAACTGCTGGCCTGTTCTTACTGCCAGTACAAGGGCAGGTTAGTAGCCACAGGTGGCATGGCTACACATGTAACACTGCTACATTGAAAAAAATTAATTAAAAAAAAAACAATGTGCTTCATGATTCAGAACACAAACAATTAACCAAATGTATTAAGTAAAATAATTTCCATTCAAATCAATAGAATTTTCTTTCATTTGGTGCAGTAGTTATGCACTATTTTGCCACACTTGTAGCTGGGAGACTTTGATAAATGACCGTCTGTGTATAAAGGTACTTTGCCCCCCATTCCCTATTTTTTTTTTTTTTACCAATATGTGGCATCTTCTGTGTGGGAATGTCTATAAAAGGGGTTAGAAGACGCAATATTACTATGATATTATGAAGTGTTTTTCCTGTCCATCATTTTAATATTATTTTCTTAGCATCAAAACACTGCCAGTGCTGACACGGTGCAGACCTCCTTTACCATAGCTCTGCTTCACAAACTTCACTTGAGATGCCTTTTCTAAAACTAGCGCAGTTTAATAAAAAATGCAATTTACACACAAAAATGTCAAATCTGACCTGTAGTTACACAGATGACTCACTTATTCCTTGCCTCGCTTGCCCTTAGTAACAAACAAACAAACACATCCTCCACTTTAAAAAATAAATAAAAATATATGCCTCTTATAAAGATATATAAGATGCAACTCCAAACACTACATTTGGGCTAAAATCTGCACAACTGCAGCACATTTCTGTCTTTTTTAGATTTAGATATGATCTCTCAGAATGTGTGGCTGTTCTGTTGATCCATGTCCATCGTTACTTTGCCACAGGAGACTGCAACACATCACATTACAGCAGTGCACAGCTAAAATCAAAGTGTATACGTTGGTGTTGCACATTTGTCCCCTACTATTTGCAAGAGTATGGCTCTTTAAGAGAGCAAGTGCTCCCTCTAGCTACCCTACTCCACATATTCAGCCCTCAGCATGCAGCACCCGTCTTGCATATATTATGTTCATGACGCAGCAGCAAAAAAAAAAAAAAAAATGTTCATGTAAAAAACTGCATTCAACTTTATAAGAGGATACGGCGGATATCCCCCCCACACCCCACACACCCCACACCCCGTTCGTTTACTTAGATTTTGGTATTATCTCTTCAAATTCGTACCCACACCTCCCGCAGACAACGTCCAAGAGGGGCAGGAAAAAATATGATTACATATTAATAAGCTTCGTGGAGCCCTTTTTTTTATTCATGCAAATGCCCCTTTGTGTTGAGCCCTACAAGTGAGCTGTGAGGTGAATTTATAATGATCTCCAACCGGGGAAAGGGGGAATGAAGGCGCCTGCCGTCACAATCCTCACACACAAAGAGAAGACCTATTACAAAAAGAAAGGGCTGCTTGTGATAAAGAAGCAGCGTTGCTGGTAAGTAGCATTTCATTGTAGGGAGGGGAGGGGGGGGTGTTGTAAATGGGGGGTGAAAAAAAAAAGGGGGAGGATTTTTTTTTTGGTTTTGTTAATATGCAATGGTCATAATTAGCATAATTTATATATTTATGATAAAGAGGGGGGAAATAGGGCATGCCGCCGCTCTCCCCCTCTCTGCAGCAATAGGGGCGCCAGCCAGCCGCAGGTCGGGGGATGGGGGGGGGGGTTATTAAGAGGTATCGAGTCGTGATATTTGCAAGACGGGAGGGGGGGGGGGTGCAGTAGAAAAATAAACCGGCGCCCACGACGCGGAAGGATTTACATTTTTTTTTATCCTGCCGGTCTACTTTCTCGTATTCATTTGCATTGGGGCACATGGGGAAAGCAGAGTCAGACTTGTCTGCCTGATTCTCCCCAGCTCGTGCCTGGTTCTATTTTGAGCGCGCGGGCTCCAGGGTCAACAACATTTTAGAGCGGCGCGAGACTCATCACCTCTCGCGGAGAGCGCGCAGCCAGGAAACGCCTGTCACACACACACACACACACTGAGAGCGCGCGGGGTGACAGGCACCCGGGGCGGGGAATTGGGAAGAGAGGGGGCGGGAGGATGGATGTCGTTTTGGAAACTGGTTAGCTATAAATTATGCGGTTCTGAGCGGGAGGGGTCAGATACCCAAAACAGAAAGCAGTCCTTGTGTTTTAGCCCCCGCGGGTTCTGTGTGTTTATGTGGTGTCCCCCGAAGGTGTGGGGCTGACATATCATTATCTTGCTTCTTATTATGGGGCTGACATATCATTATCTTGCCTCTCAGTGCTGACAGGGAATGCGAGCACAACTTGGCATATTTGACATATTCTGTACTCCATGTAATTGAAGGAAATATATGGTTTATGCACTAAAAATAAATTTTAGTTGTCTAATTCTGTCTTAAAGCAGCAAAACATGTGAAATCTTATGAGGGTTTAAAAAAAATAAAGCAGTTCTGTAGTATTAGATAAGTGACTGTGTTTTTTTGTTTGTTTTTTTCCCCCCAACCCTTTATGCCATTTTTAATGAGTTTTAATAGACTTGTCAGCCTTTCCTGTTTGGGATAATTTGTTGCAAATATTCCCAGCAGTTTGAGCTGTAAACTGTAACAATATATAGTGTTGCCTTAGTAATATGAGAATACATTGTAGCCGTTGAGTTACACTGACTGAAGCCGCCATTATGTTCGGCTCACAATCATAATTTTGCTAGATTTGTAACAGGAGCACCAAACTATTGCCAGTTTAGGTAAAAATGTAGAATTATATATATTCACATACAACAACAACAACAAAATAAAGTTTGGAAAGTAGTATTGCTGCTTTAAGCCAATTAAACTCTTTTGAAGTCTAGGATGTTTTTGCCTATTCATGGTGAAGGTTTTCCTGATAATCAGATTATTTTTCTTCCTAAAACAAGATTATTGATTTTAATGCAGGTAATGGCAGATGTATCCCTGGGGTCTGGATGTATTAAGGTTCTTCAGCTCCACATGAATATTACAAATAGGGGTGTATACCTATGTAGCCCTGGGTAGTTTGGGGGCTATAGTTCTTTCTCCTCCTGGCAGTAATACTTAGTAAGGGTAAGTTTGCCAGGAGTAATCGTGGGTTCTCCCCACTCACTGCAGATCAGTGAGGCAGAGAAAGCAGTGCAGTCAGGCCTGTGTCCAATAAGGGACAGGGACGGGCTCTTGTTGGATCTGTCATAATGATCTGCATTTCCTGTATTTAGTCAGTTGTTCCTACCCTGAGAGGAGCTCAGTCACCAAACCCAGTTGTGCAGGGCTCTGCCAATCTGTGGGCCCTCCCTTAGGGGAGAGGCGGGTAGACTGTTCCCACTACTCTGATAGGGGGTAGTGGAAGAGCTAGGCCTGCTTCCAGGGCCTTGACTGGGAGTGTAAGGCCAGGTCCCTCCTGCAGGAGAACTCCTGTGTTCCTGTACTGCTGTGTATGCTGCTCCAGTGTATGCTGTTGGTGCAATGAAGTGTTCCTGATTATAAAGAAGCGGTTGTGAGACTGGAATCTCTCATCCCTGAGTGGGACGTTCTATTCCAGGGATTCCACCCCATATCCTGGGGCCTGCAATAGATGGAGGCGCTGTCACCGTGTTGAAGTACTGGGTATGTCCCCAGAAGCCTGTCCTGACCTTCCCCATAACACCATCAAGCGGGAGACTCAGGAGTACTGTAAGCCAGCAGGTGCACCACACTATAGCCATGTGTAACCAGAGTAGTATTTCCCTAGAGGGGCCAAAATGGCGATTGGGGGGGGGGGGGGAAACCCGTTACACCTACAGTACCTCCTCTCTAAGCTGTTAAGTGCTCAGTTGTCCTGCAATGGATGCTGGCCCTTCCTATCTCCACTAAGACCCATTGGCTGGGTGCCCGCTTGTGTGAGGATTATCACCCTAACAGACAGTGTCAGATTTCCCATTAGGCCCAAGCCTAAAGCGGCAAAATTTTAGGGTGGCAAAAATTCCCGCCCCCATATAATTTTGCTGCGCTGTCAGGCCTATCGAACCTAATGGGAAGCTACTTTCCTGTGTCAATCACCTCCTTTCTGCCGACCTCCTGCTCCTTTGGAATCCCAGCGTCAAATGACGCCGATGCCCCCCATCATGATGTTGCATTTCCATGGCAACGCCCAGCGTCACGTTGGTTTTTGACGTGATTACAAAGGAGCAGGATAGTGGCACCAAGCAAGTGCCTGAGGGCGGCACATTTGGAATTTCGCCATTTCTAACAGAGCAGCTCTGGGGTGATACTCTGCGGCCCTTACTGAGGAGCCTATAGAGTACCTTACCATCTCCTCGTGTGTGTGTAGGATACACCTCAGGGCCATATAGAGGGGCCCTATTCTTTATGAGTGACTCTTTCCCTGAATGAAAAATAATACAGTGATCCTACTACTAACACACATAGTTGCAGATTAACAGGACTCGCACTATATACAGAAAGATCCCCCATTTCTGTCTCCTCCTGGGATCTGATCGTAGAATTATGTATGTATGTATATGTACACACACACACACACCACCCCCAGTAGTGGCATCACTAGTCACCATGACAACTAGGGGAGAGGTATGACATTCTTAGTATCATTACTTAATGACATCACTTGGCACATTCTAGAAGGTGGGTGTGGTTCGGTTCTGCCTAGTCACCCTACCTACCCCATATGATGGATAGAGACGATACACTGTAGCTATAGCTGCAGTTAACGCTCTAGGGCCCTTAAGTAAAGTAGTATTTCACAGGGAGAATACACCTAGAATCACCAAATGCCATAGTTTACCTTATGAAAAATGCAGCAGGCTCTCAGAAATCCCCAAAAAGCAGACAACTGGATTTATTATACCATCAAAAAAATTTTTTAACTGCCATTAGAGCCAGGACCAAAGTGTATCACAGATTAAAATGTTAGAGTAGCTCACTACTTAATTTCCCATACACTAGAGATCCCTTTTGCTTTATAATATAATCCCAGAACTGAGTCATGCATCTCTCAGTAAGATTATTCATGATGGGAATGAGAGATTTGCTGTAAGAGTGAGATTTGACATAGTTGCTTTAACACACTGACAAAACATACTTATGGGTACACTGCTGGTGACAGATAGTGGTACTTGCAATAACCTATTTTTAACTGGCAGCAGAATAAATAAGGTGTTCAGCCTAACCATTACAGCGATCCAAACCCTAATATGCTAACCTTGCCCTAACCGTAATATGCCAGCCTAACCCTTACTCAAGCCAGCACTCTAAACCAGTCGTTCTAATGTAAAAGAACATAATTGCCAGCTAAATAAAAAAAAAGAGGTAGGATGTTGAAGAGCCAGCTTCTGAGTAAAGAGACATTTCTGGTTAATATATGCCTGGATAATCTCATTTAAATGTATTATTTCTCTATTGACAGAATACTTTTTTCTGATTTTGTGGAAATGTTAACTGTTTTTTTTTTTTTTTTAATTAAAATCTGATATTTTTGTTTTAAAAAGCATTTGAAACGTAGGGCTATGTTTTCTTTCTTATTTCCCCCCACCCCCCAAAGAGCTATTTTATCATACTATTTAGGTGCATTTGCAATTCGTTTTTTTTTTTGTTTTTTAATTTCTTTTTAAAATTCATAATTTGTTTTTCTTTTATTATCAAGCTCATAAACGAAAAGAGATCCCTCTATTATCCACTCAACCTTCACTGTAAATTGAAGATTCAAAACAAATACTGGTAAGAGATGGAGTCCCTGTTAGGTAGTGAACAGACAATATATATAATAACCAGGCCAGATTGAACAAGATTAGGATATAGTAAACTGAATGAGTTTATTTCTTATAAGCAGAACAGACAATATATCAAGCAAATAACATTACAGAAATATTTACACTTTCTGGGGTTGGATAATGAGATATTCAGTCCAATAGCAGCTCATTAGTTGTTACAGTCACGACAAGCACAGGAATAAGGGGTGCAAGCAATTATATAGATGCAGGACCCCATTCCTAACATGGCAGTTCATTTATTGGTGAACAATTACCTTGTCCCAATCACAGGTTGATAGGTAACGCGAGAAGCAGGGTTAACCCAGCCCCTCATTAATACACTCCTCCCCTGTTCCTACTTGGCCAGCCCATTTATAAAAAAAAATATGACATGAGGCCTGGGTGCCATCCTGTCTAGCAACAATGCTTATTGGGCAGGGGCCTTTCATGTAGGGTGTTACATTTAACAGGTCACAATGGTTAGTATCCATCTGTGAGAGCTGGCTGCATATGCAATGAGGCGAGTCACCTCCATTGATGTCCAGGTCTTTTCTCACCTCTAGCTAACTTCTCCACAGGGGACCGAGGAGTAAAGTACCTCACAAAGCATTTCAAGTAGCCTCCTTTGATTGTACAATTACATATCAAAGCTGCCATTTGGCAAGCTTCCAACCCTATATCCAAAGTTATAGTAAAAACAGCGATAACTCATAACTATATTTCATATGTCATAAATCAGATTAGCGATAAGTATGCGACCTGTGTTCTTTGCATAGGAAAACATATCCAAATTTCACCTTCGTTGCATGTATATAGCAAAAGTTATAATTTTTTACACTTTATCCATTGTCAGGGATACAATACAATTCTCCCCCTACCTCCATGTTAATACATAACATAGCAATTAATTCTGCTGAAGCGGGGAAATGCAGATCCACATATACACAATATTAACCCTTTCCCTCCTGACATGATTTATACACATATAGGAACATAGCACAGACTGCTAGGGAAATAAATTTAAAACCTGGGGCAATTATGCTGAAGCAGGGGGATGCAGATCAACATATACACAGATCCCATTAACCCCTCATATCCCGATCATGACAGGTAGTCCACATCTCCACTATTTTGAAATAATATTTAATGGTATCAGATAGAAAACATAATCTTTAAACCTAAATTGGTGCTTTAGCATAGCAGCTCACTCATAAGAACCATAGGGTTATACCCTTACTGCAACTAAATAGTGCATCTATCTATCAGACTAGGGATAGTAACACCCCACAATACACTCAAACCTAAGTATGTGAGGATAAGCCTGTGGTTATAATCCAGATAGTGTCAAAGAATACTGCGTTTCAATAATAATCTACAAGTGATAAAACAATATTCTGGGAATCAAAATTCTGCAGAAAATCCTCATAGAATTTATAGAGGCAGTGATAGTGTGTTCACTGTGTTATTGTTCTGCAACTAATTTATCCCCAGATGCCATAAAAAGTGCAACAAATTAAATAAGAGTGGCAAACGCAACATTCGTAACAAACGTGAAGCTGGTAATGATCACCCTCCTTAAAGCTGCAGTTCAGTCAATATCCTGCATGTGTGTTTTTTTTAATAAATCAGTTCTGTAGTAAGAAAAAATACTTTTAGCATTTTCTGTTTTTAAAAAAACAACTTTGAAAGACCAATTTTCTTGTATTCTATTTTAACAGCCATTTGCTAAGGCACTGCCCCTTCATGTCCTGTCACAAGCCCTGGCACACCCCTTTGTCAGCCCTGCCCTCCCTCTAGCACATGTCAGTGCAGGAGTGCTCATGAATATTCATGAGCTTCCACTGACTGACAGAAGCAAATAAAAACATATGCCAGCTCTAATTATGTCACCAAATTTCACCTATCAATACATGGAGAACGAATTGACCTGCAGCTATACAGTTCTTTAGGTAATTAGAGATTGCACACATGAAACTATTGAAGTAAAAAAAAAAAAAAAAAAAAAAAAGACTGAACTGCAGCTTTAAATACGAGTGACAGTGCTCGTGATTGAAGAGAAGTATTGTATTTGTTCTAGTCTCTCTGCTAGTGGCTGCCTCTGTGGGCCCACAACTTTATTAGCTTGCTAGACTCTATAATCAGATACTGAAATTGTTCCCGGAGTTGTTATTGTTTGACAACAACTTGCATTGAAATCGCGCCACTAAATAGATCAGGGGAGCGCAATTTCCCTTCGCCCCCCTACTAGCTGTTCCCCTCTCTCAGCGCACCCCCCCCCCCCTCTTACCTCGGCTCTGGAGTCCGAGTCATGACGGCACATGGCGACGTATCTCCGGAGCCAAGGTAAGTGCAGTTTACAGAGGCCTTCACGCTTCCCAGGCACTTAATTTAAGTGCCTTCAGGAAGCGCGCGGGGCCTCTGTTAACCCCGCGCCCCCCGCAGACAATCTCGCGCCCCCATTTGCGCACTGCTGAGATTATTACATTATTATTACAATTAAGTATTCTTTGACACTATCTGGATTATAACCACATATTTATCCTCATAGACTACACAACCTTAGGTTTGAGTCCATTGTGGGGTGTTACTATCCTTAGTCTGACAGATGCCCTATTTAGTTGCAGTAAGGGTATTAACCCTATGGTGCTTATGAGTGAGCTGCTATGCTAAAGCGCGAATTTAGGTTTTAAAGATTTGTTTTCTATCTGATACTATTAAATATTATTTCAAATTAGTGGAGATGTGGACTACCTAACAGGGACTCCATCTCTTATGCGTATTTGTTGTTACGAATCTTCAATTTACCGTGAAGGTTGAGTGCATAACGGAGGGATCTCTTTTAGTTTATATCTCATACTGTATATTATCCCTAATTTCACCCCTGTAGTATACTACACTGTTATGCTGAGCAGGGGCCACTCTTTCTTTTCTATTAATATCAAGCTTCCCTGTGCTATTCCCGCACTGAATTTACAGAAATATTATGCTGCTCTGACTCAATTAAAAGGTTCATTAAAAAAAGACCCATTTATAATGTACTTTCTGACAGTTGGGAGGAGGGTGCACTACGAGACTGCGGTAGTTTTCACCTCGTTTCCATGGAACAGGTCATCTGGAGCTTCGTGTAAAAAAAAAATTAAAAAAAGTGGCAATGATAGACATTTACTTCTTGAGAAAACATAATTCTGTGATGCATATCTTTGTTAATTTAGTTATTAAAATAAATGATCTAAAATATACAATGATTTGTACATTGCAAAGATTTATGGGTTATAAACGAATAAATAAACCTTACCACATTGGACTAGTATTTATTTATAAAATGTTTTACCAGGAAGTAATGCATTGAGAATTACCTCTCGTTTTCAAGTATGTCCTGGGCACAGAGTTATGATAACAAATACATGGTTACAAATACATAGTTACAATAAGTGAACAGGGTTATGCATTATATTCAAGACATTGCATGCACAGTTAAAGATAATATATATTATAGGCGTATGTAACAGTTACAGACCAGATTAAAATGTGAGACAACTTTAGTTTTGAAAGAACTTGGCTGCGTGTAGTGCCGGCGACGTTGACGTGACTGGTGCGGGCTGAGAGAGTCTCCGGTAGATTGTTCTAGTTTTGGGGTGCACAGTAAGAGAAGGATGAGTGGCCAGATACTTTGATGAGCCTTGGGACCATGAACAGTCTTTTGGAGTCTGATCTCGGATGATAAGTGCTGCATGTGGTAGGGGTGAGGAGCTTGTTCAGATAGATGGGTAGCTTGCCCAGAAAGTATTTGAGGGTGAGACAGGAGAGGTGAACTTTGCACCTAGACTCAAGTGATGACCAATCTAGTTCTTTGAGATTTTGCAGTGATTTGTGTTGTAGTAGGAGGACAAAACGGCATATTGAATTGCAGAGGGTATCAAGTTTGCTAAGGTGGGTTTGAGGTGCCGCGCCATATACTATGTCCCCATAGTCTATAATTGTCATTAGCATCTGCTGTGCAATGCGCTTACTGACCAGCAGCCTTAGGGAGGATTTGTTCCTGTAAAGCAGGGGTGCGCAAACTTTCTATGCTGCGCCCCCTCTGCCTGCTAGCCCCTGTGCTCGCCCCTGTGCTGCCCCCCCCACCTTACCTAATATCCAGCGTCAAATGACCCGCGGGTCATGTTACGTCAAGTGACCCCCACCGCGTCATTTGATGCTGCATTGCCATGGCGAAGCGTCCTGAAGATAAGGTAGGAGACGTCCGTGCCTCCCTAGAATAATCTTGCAGTATAAAGTACACCTAGTTTGGCATAGGTTTTGGATGTCAGGGTATAAATGTGCAATCCAAATGTTAGTCAAACCACATGCCCAAATATTTAAAACTAGTAACAGGGGCTAGGATGGTATTAGAGTTGGTTCTGATCTGGAGCATGTTCATTGGAAGCTTTAAAAATGTAGCCTTGGACCCAAATACCATTGTTACAGTCTTGTTAGTGTTTAAAAACAGTTTGTTTTGGGAAATCCAATTTTCAAGGTTTAAAAAGTCAGATTGAAGTATGTGTTCAAAGTCAGAAAGGCTAGGGCTGTGTGCATTTCAAACATAAAGAATTTATTGTGCCATAGAACACACAATGTTTCGGCCTGCTGACCTTTCTCAAGTGAAGTGGCATGAGAAAGGCCAGCAGCCGAAATGTTGTGTGTTCTAGGGCACTGTAAGAGATGTGTGCAGAGGTGCATTTAAAGCTGCAGTTCAGTCAATATCCTGCATGTTTGTTTTTTTTAATAAATCAGTTCTGTAGTAAGAAAAAATACTTTTAGCATTTTCTGTTTTTAAAAAAACAACTTTGAAAGACCAATTTTCTTGTATTCTATTTTAACAGCCATTTGCTAAGGCACTGCCCCTTCTTGTCCTATCACAAGCTCTGGCACACCCCTTTGTCAGCCCTGCCCTCCCTCTAGCACTTGTCAATGCAGCAGTGCTCATGAATATTCATGAGCTTCCACTGCCAGTCAAGCAGATTATAAACAAATGCCAGCTTTTAATATGTCACCAAATTTCGACCTATCAATACATGGAAAACGAATTGACCTGCAGCTATACTGTTCTTTAGGTAATTAGAGATTGCACACATAAAACTATTGAAGTAAAAAAATAAATGTAAAAAAAAAAAAAAAAAAGACTGAACTGCAGCTTTAATGGAGACCGATTAGGGGGAAATTATATCTTGGCTTTATTGCGCCTGTTCCTTTATAACAAGGGAAAAACATACAAAAACAAACAAAATAAAGGCCTAAGCGTTGAAATGGCAGCCATGATCAGCATCTTCTATCTCTGCTTCATCAGGCTGCGTCCACGTGCGCGGCTTTCAATTTGACTTTCGAGCACAGAGGAGAGTCAAATGACCCTTCTCTGACCAATGACAACCCAACAGTGAATACATTGTATATAATACATATGCAGGAATCGAACCCATGACCCTTCATATGCTAATAGCAATTCTCTAGCTGCTACATCACAGGGTTGGTATGATGAATATGACTCTATAAGCACACTTTACATCTACTCTCCGTGTCCAGGTATAGAAGTCTTGTCCCCTTGTCTTGCTGTCAGCATACAGTCCTTTTGTATCATCAAGACATCATATTTTCCTCAGGTCAGCCCAGTTGTGGCCTGAGGAAATCTCTGCAGTCCTCTTTCTCCTTATGTCAGCCCTAATGTGAGGTTAGGAATCTCTCTCCTGTTTCTCACATCATGCTTTTTCTAAGAGTCCTAATCAGCCAGGTGGAGTCTGGCTGTGCAATTAACCAGCATAGGACATACTTGAAAACGAGAAATAACTCTCAATGTGTTATTTCCTGGTAAAACATTTTATAAATAAATAAATACAAATTTAGAGACCGTTTCTCTCAAACAGTGATAAGTCCCTGTTACAGGCACAATACATTTTTTGAAATCCGTGTGTGCTTGTCCATCAATTACATTGGAAAAAATTCTTGACATTTCCCATTCTCCTTCACTCGCTTTTGGATTTGACCATGGCTTTTACCACACAATTTTCTTGCCCCTGTGCTAATACTCCAGACACCAAAGCAAATAAATAAGCTCTGTGGACAAAGCATTGTTAGAGCATGATAAAAAAAAAAAAAAGTACAATATCTGCCATTAAACATTTATACCACCCTGCATTTCATTTTTGTAAACAAATATTTAAAAAAAAAAAAAGAAGACCCTTTGAATTTCCTTTTGTCCATCCTTCCGATTGTAAATACAAGTGCAGCTATTTTTACTCTGCAATCCTTCTGTAAAAACCTGCACGCAGACCAGACATGACTTTATGGGTTTCTTTGTGTCATTTTCTTATTATTCTTAGACAACCTAGTCTGCACAACCATGGAAGTCTTCTACAGCATTAGCAATTCTCTCAACCTAATGAGCTTTCACATACAGTAAGTAGCTGGCTGTAAAGAAAAACCTTGTACCCTTGTACTGTACAAATTTGTAAAAATTGTTCCCTTGTACTGTCCACCTTTCATTCTTGTTACATAGCTTGATGTAAAGTAATTCACTCATTTCATAACTAATTATTGATCTAAAAACTTTTTCACCTGGGTCTTGTTTTTCATTTACATTTTGAAAGCTAACAACAAATATAAAACAACCATGGTAGACAATGATACAGTACTGAAACATATTTTGTATTTGTTCCAAAGTTTTTTATTTATTATTTATTTAGTGATACTACATCCTAAACCTATTCAGAGTAGTTAACATACTTTGGTAAAACAGTAAGAGCAGATGCAGAAAGCTGCAACACCTCTTTAAAAGTCGCAGTTGAACTATTTTGGAGCTAGTTAAATTGGTAGGGTGAAGAAGTTCTATCAAGGCTACCATGGTAGAGTGTCAATTATCAACTGATTTACCCATAATCGATTTAATTAACATTTAAATTTGCCGGCCATGATAGAAACAGCAAGAATAACTCCCCCAAAAGGGATGAAAATAAAAATAAATAATTTGGAAACTAATAAAGAGAATGGTTGCTTCAAATGTGTTGTATCAGAAGGACACGAACTACATGCAGTGCCAAAACACCAATTCCTACATTAGGTAACATTTGTAACACGTACGTCACACTTTGAATTGGTCACATCCTAGTCCAGTGGTTTTTAATGTGTTCTGTCAAAACACAAATTATTATTTTTTCATATTTTATCATAATTTCAATGAACATATATCTATTTATACATATGTATCACCCCAACGAGAAATCTCGAGGAAGGACACAGCACACAGTTGTAGATGAAATAAAAGGTACTGTATGTACACTATTATAGTCCAAAATTGAAACTGTATCAGTCCAATAAGAGACCTTCATCAGGGTTGTGTATGTATATATATATATATATATATAGTGCAGAATAAATGAGTTCTTCAGTATTAGGTGATACCTTTTTTATTGGACTAACAATTTATGTCATAGGACAAGCTTTCGAGAGTTCTCCTCTCTTCTTCAATACTGATTATTGCTTGACCTGAAGAAGAGAGGAGAACTCTCGAAAGCTTGGCCTATGACATAAATTGTTAGTCCAATAAAAAAGGTATCACCTAATACTGAAGAACTCATTTATTCTGCACTATCGCAACTGGACTAACACGGCTATTTTCTGCTTTATATATATATATATATATATATATATATATATATATATATATATATATATATATATATATATATATATATATATATAAAATCAAAAAATAAATAGATGATACCGTTCTGTGGCTAACGAAATGCTTTTATTTGTGCGAGCTTTCGAGATACACTGATCTCTTCTTCCGGCGGAAGAAGAGATCAGTGTATCTCGAAAGCTCGCACAAATAAAAGCATTTCGTTAGCCACAGAACGGTATCATCTATTTATTTTTTGATTATTGAAGCTCGGCTAACACGGTACTGATACCTCTACATGAATATATATATATATATATATATATATATATATATATATATATATATATATATTGTGTGTGTGTGTATGTGTGTGTATATATATATATATATATATATATATATATATATAACCCTGATGAAGGTCTCTTATTGGACTTATACGGTTTCAATTTTAGACTATAAAAGTGTACATACAGTACCTTTTATTTCACCTACAACTGTGTGCTGTGTCCTTCCTCGAGATTTCTCGTTGGGGTGATGTATAGTATACTATATTATAGATATGCAAAAGTGTATTTGAAAAAAAGCAGCCACATATAAATCTCCTTGGTGGGACACCTGGTTTCCTGTTATTTTTGTTGAACAAGCACCTATTTCTTTGGAGCCTTTGAAGTGCCTGCTGTTATCTTTATATATATATGTGTATATATGTGTATATGTGTATATATATATATATATATATATATATATATATATATATATATATATATATATATATATACACTGTACAAACACGCGTTTGTATGGATTTATATACAGTACATATTTATTTATAGAATTTGGAATTGGTAACATTCTACGTACATGTGATACGTTGCCAGGTGTTCTGCACAATACATTTGTAAGGGATTCTACGGAAGCACAGTGCATTCTTAAAGAGTTCTGTAGTTCTTACAAGAATAAAATCTATTGTCCTAGTCAGAAGTGAGTACTGTATGTGTAGTGTAAAAAGAAAAATATTTTGCCAGCCACAATATGTAGAATACATGCAACATTATTTCCCCCCTTAATATCAACCAAAGGTGTTTTGAAATTAACAAAAAATACACCTGCATATATTTCTACACTGACACATTGTGTTTGTTTGCATTATCTAGGACCGATAAAAGATGTCACTTGTGTATAAATGTTGTGTACAATAATTCACGTGTACAATTGTTTCGCTGCCAATTTTACTAACTTTTGTGCCTCTCTTTTTCTTGTTTATTCTCCTCCTTTTTAACGTATGCTAAAACAGCTCTATTTTCCACTTCATCTTCCTTTTCTTCTCTGTCATTTACCAGGCAGAAAACTGAACTTATCCATAGTAGTACTTTATGTGAGTAAGTGCAGTTTTTGAACCCTAAATATACTGGTGACCTGAGTCCCATGTAAACTGTTCTAGAGGAGGTCAATAAACAAGTTGCCATACTGTACATCAACTGGATTGTTGTTAGACTGGGCCACTTTTCAGCCTGGTTCAGAAGTTATCTGTAGTAAAAATATGTAGTAAAAGTTTAGCACTAATCAACAGAGCCGTAAAGACACCCTATACATCATGACAAACAACTACTTTATTTAGGCTAATAGACTTTTAATACCATTCAAACAGTGAAATTGAGCAGACTATAAATACATATATATTTAATATGCGAAAAACAGCATATCCCTGTAGGATGTAGATAAACGCCTTGGAGACCGGATGAGCAACACACAGCCCTGTGTTATGTAAAGAGACCAATTAGAGTGAAAGTCTTTCAGGCAGGCATTTCCTAATATCATGCAGTAAAGTCTTATGATACCTCCAAGGTTTCAGTTAGGAAGCATCTCAAAAGAGTTTGCAAGCATCATTTCATCTCACTTCGTCTCTCAGCTGCAATTAGCAGGACTTATATACTTTTGGCCAGATGGCAGTGTTCAGCTCCCTCTGAAAGAACAGACGAATTGCTGAATAAAAGAGCAAAGTTGACAAATTAATATCCAATTTTCTGCTTAATGTAGTCTGTACCAAGTGACCCTCAATCTTTAAGGACAGGGGCAATGTAAGGAGGTAAGCGTATAATATGGGTTGTATCCTTGAGCAGGTATTTTTGCATTCTGCAGGATACACTGCGTATTGGAGTCACGTTAGACGTAGCGATTATTAGTGATAATCAGGGCTCATCAAATGCACTGGCCCGGGGTGAGTGCATTTTGCCCGCTGGCGAGTCTTACCTGTGGTGGCGGAAGCGGCGTCTCTCGGCATTCTCCTGCTTCCCTGTAACTTGCGACTGTCTCCTCTGTAGCTCCTGTGAAAATGGCTTTCGGCGCCACTTTGCCATGACAACGGGACACTACCTGACGTCACACGGCGTCAGGTTGCTATGACAACTGGACACCACGTGACGTATTGACGTCACGTAGCGTCCCATTGTTATGGCAATGTGGCGTCATTTGACGCCGCACAGCCATTTTCACAGGAGTTACAGGGGAGACGGTCGCAAGTTGCAGGAGATGCCGCACCCCGCCGCTGCAAAGACTCCGTGAGGGGAGTGATAGAGTTTTTTTGCGGGGCGAGTGAATTTTTGTTTTGGGCGAGTGGGTTTTATTACAATTTGTTGAGCCCTGCTGGTAATCATTGACAAACTGTGTCGCTTGACACCATTTACAACAACATGCACTAACCCATTTACAGTTTATTGGTAAATTAAAACAGATTTTCTACTACGTTTTAGGATGGGATATATTCAGGTGGTTAATGAATAAGAAAGTTGTATATTTGGGGAGTGTGTCTGTAGACGGACGTTCACAGAGGTACACAATTGGAGGCTTTTATAAGGTGAAATTATAATAAGGCTTTATTGTGCCTTTTCCTTTTTATCAGGAAATCATCCAAACACAGGGGGAAGAACAAAGCTTCTATTCACTTGGGAGTATTTCTAGTGAAATCCTATGCAATTAATTCACATCTCCGTTAGTTAAGCATTTCTCCCAGCCCCAAACATATAGCATGAAATAAGCAGATATAAGCAGTCTCTTAATTATGAAAGTCTTATCTGTTTCTTGCTGTAGAGTAAGCTTTTCTGCTCTCCTGGAACCGCACCCATGCGTGCACAGAAAATATCAGCATCCAGGTTTAGAAGTCTTATTTGGTGTCTTGCAATCAGCTATGCTGGGCAGAGCTCAAGACCGGTCAGCTCCAGAGATGTGTGTTCTCTTGGTCAGTCTCTCCTGGGAGTCTCAAGAACACTCCTCTGTATCTCCAAAGGTCAGCTCTCAGTCAGAGCTAAGGAGTCACTTCCTGTCTCAACAGACAGGCTTTTGTAAGCAATCAGGCAGATGGTGTTTATTAATTGACTACCAGCAGTTAACCATCACACTGCCAGATTAAAGGCACATTACTTGAACAGGGATTACTCCCCTGTTACATACCTCCCCTGTTTGTGGGAAGCTCGGGCTTGCCACGGCCAAAGCCCATCCTTCCACTCTCATTCTAGATATCTCAGTGACTTGAATGAGAGTGGATGGAGGAAGAGAACCCTCAGTCTTGTTGGGATTGGAGCCCTTTCTCCAGTTTATTCGTGTCTCCTCCTGAAGGTGTTTGAGATCAGCACCCCTCAGTCGCTCGAGGAGGACTTTCTCCAAGTATAGTCTTTTTTTCTACGTGCGCGGTCATGAGATTTCCCTCGCGTCGGGTGCTCATTTATTGTAGGCATACTGTATGGCAGCAGTTGCAGAGCGTTTAAAAACCGCCCTTTTCCCACTCAATGGGGTTGCTAGTTCAGCCCCTTTTAGATTAAGTTGCAATTCCACACCCACTTCCAGAGTATGTCCCATCTTTTCAGCTTCATCAGCTAAGGATTCTTCTGGTTTTAATTCAGCACGTGTACCTTCTTTTGTTGCCTGCTGGGTGGCTGAAGGTTTTGCTAGTGCTTGTTTAGGTGGTTCAAATTTTGCAACCTTGTCTTTCAGATAAGCGGTATTCCCAGCTCTCACTGTACCCTTGTCTTCATGGGTTTTTGAGGCTGTGGGATACTGACGCTTAGTCAGGGTCAATACTTGTCCTTGTAGGACTGTAATCTTATCCGCGAGAGATCCCTGTTTTTTGAGTGCGTCTTGCAAGTCTCTTCTCAGGGAATTTATCTGCATGCTTTGCTTTCTCTGAGCCTGCCTCCACATTTTTATTGCATTGTGGAGCACTATGAACTTTTTTGCTTGGGCCACAGTTCCTTGTTTCAGTTTCTGGACCTTCTTGTGCTCCCTTTTGTGCCGCGTCACCTGAGTTGTAAGCTTGGCTTTTAGCTATGCTTTGGTGATGCTCAGGGTAGCCTTCAGTTTCTCATGCTGCTTTGTGGGGACATACTGGGTCATCAGACGTTCCTGCAGCACTTGAATTCCTTTAGCAGCCTGCAGCTTTTCTTCCTGCAGCGTTTGCTGCTTCTCCTCAACATACTGGAGGTGTGTACGCAGACCTTGCAGTTGGTTCTGCAGTCGGTGCTCTGCTTCAAACTTTTCCTTGACTTCTTCTGTCAACTGAAAATTTTCTTCTTTCAGTTTTAAGTTCTCTTTTTAATCTTGAATTTTCTCTTTTTTCAGTCTCTGTATTCTTCAGGGCTTCTTTGCAATCCTCCTTCCATTTACGCACATCTGCTTTGAGAATGACACTCTCCTGGCGTGAGACTTCCTTCTCTAGGTTGAGGGTCTAAAGCTCCTTCTGAGAGACTTTGAGATCTGTATCAAGATTACCAATAGTTTCTTTAGCAATGTCCAGCTCCTCGGTGAGACTGTAGTTCCTTTCTGGAAACTTCCAGGTCTGTGCGGCAGCTGTTGGTCTCATGATGTGAGGCATCAAGCTCTATACGAAGAGTGTGAACCTCTTGCTGGAAGACTGTCATCTGCTTCAGTGCCTCCTCATACTTCCGCTTTAGCGTAGCCACCATTTTATCCGATTGGCTCTGCTTTTCATCCATGGCGGAAATAGTAGCCTTTGCAGTATCTAGCTCAGTCTTGAGATCCTCCAATTCGGTCTTGGCCGCAGAGTAAATTGCGAGCACAGTCTTCTGTAAAAAGTGGTGCAAAATCAGCACCACTCGTGGGTCACCATCTGTATTCACTGCTTCAGCGAAACTTTTGAAAACAACAAACCCCTATTTCAATGACCATATTACACTTTGTGATAGGCAAAATAAGGTTTAGCTACTTCAGCAGTCTCTTCTGGGTTTTTGTAAGTTTCAGTGCAGTGTGTATCCCTTTAACTCTGATCTCTGCTGCATGAGGTTTTTTTTTTTTTTTTTTTACGTTTCTCAGATTGTTTGTAGGCAAAAAGCATAAAAAAAAATTTCACATAAAAATCTCCGGTCCTTTTTAACTACAAGGACACTTCTTGTCCCACCTCGGACACCATATGTAGACGGACGTTCACAGAGGTACACAATTGGAGGCTTTTATAAGGTGAAATTATAATAAGGCTTTATTTTGCCTTTTCATTTTTATCAGGAAATCATCCAAACACAGGGGGAGGAACAAAGCTTCTATTCACTTGGGAGTATTTCTAGTGAAATCATATGCAATTAATTCACATCTCCGTTAGTTAAGCATTTATCCCAGCCCCAAACATATAGCATGAAATAAGCAGATATAAGCAGTCTCTTAATTATGAAAGTCTTATCTGTTTCTTGCTGTAGAGTAAGCTTCTCTGCTCTCCTGGAACCGCACCCGTGCGTGCACAGAAAATATCAGCATCCAGGTTTAGAAGTCTTATTTGGTGTCTTGCAATCAGCTATGCTGGGCAGAGCTCAAGACCGGTCAGCTCCAGAGATGTGTGTTCTCTTGGTCAGTCTCTCCTGGGAGTCTCAAGAACACTCCTCTGTATCTCCAAAGGTCAGCTCTCAGTCAGAGCTAAGGAGTCACTTCCTGTCTCAACAGACAGGCTTTTGTAAGCAATCAGGCAGGTGGTGTTTATTAATTGACTACCAGCAATTAACCACCACACTGCCAGATTAAAGGCACATTACTTGAACAGGGATTACTCTCCTGTTACAGTGTCATAATCAACTTTACTGCAATGGTCCAGTATGATTTCTGGCATTAATAGTAGAAAAATGTTAATAGTTTAGTGCAAGGGGGCGCAAGATTATGTAGGGGGGGCGCGGGCTGCTTGCAGGAAACCTGGGGGTGGGCAGAGCTGTGCACGGGTGGCCAGAAGCTCCGTGCTGCTGCTTCTATGTGTCTGTGTCTTGCAGAGGGGGCGGGGCTTCTCTCTGCACACAGACAGCCCCTCCTTCTCTTCCTGTCTGCTTCCCGCACCAGTTTTCAGCAGCATGGGGGGTTGGGGGATCAGAGCATGTCGCCCCCCCCAGGAGAAAGTGTGTGTGTGTGTATTTGAGTGTGTGTGTGGGGGGGGATTGAGTTTGTGTATGTGTGGGGGATTGAGTTTGTGTGTGTGGGGGGGATTGTGTGTGTGGGGGGGGGGATTGTGTGTGTGTGTGGGGGGGGATTGTCTGTGTGTGGGGGGATTGTGTGTGTGTGGGGGGGGGATTGTGTGTGTGGGGGGGGATTGTGTGTGTGGGGGAGGATTGAGTTTTTGTGTGGGGGGGATTGTGTGTGTGGGGGGGATTGTGTGTGTGTGTGGGGGGATTGAGTTTGTGTGTGTGGGGGGGGGATTGAGTTTGTGTGTGTGTGTGTGGGGGATTGTGTGTGGGGGGGGGATTGTGTGTGTGTGGGGGGGATTGAGTGTGTGTGTGGGGGAATTGAGTGTGTGTGGGGGGGATTGTGTGTGTGTGGGGGGTGGGATTGTGTGTGGGGGGGATTGAGTGTGTGTGGGGGGTGGATTGTGTGTGTGTGGGGGGGATTGAGTTCGTGTGTGTGTGTGGGGGGGGATTGTGTGTGTGGGGGGGGATTGTGTGTGTGGGGGGGGATTGAGTGTGTGTGGGGGGGATTGAGTGTGTGTGGGGGGGGATTGTGTGTGTGGGGGGGGATTGAGTGTGTGTGTGGGGGGATTGAGTGTGTGTGTGGGGGCGGGTTGTGTGGGGATTGAGTTTGTGTGTGTGTGGGCGGGGGGTTGAGTTTGTGTGTGTGGGGGGGGATTGTGTGTGTGTGTGGGGATTGAGTTTGTGTGTGTGTGGGGGGGATTGTGTGTGTGTGGGAGGGGGATTGAGTGTGTGTGTGTGGGGGGGTGGGGGGATTGTGTGTGTGGTAATTTGAGTGTGTGGGGATTGAGTTTGTGTGTGGGGGGGGGATTGAGTGTGTGTGGGATTGAGTGTGTGTGGGGATTGAGTGTGTGTGTGTGGGGGGGGGGATTGAGTGTGTGTGTGTTTGGGGGATTGAGTGTGTGTGTGTGTGTGTGTGTGTGTGTGGGGATTGAGTGTGTGTGTGTGGGGATTGAGTGTGTGTGTGTGTGAGGATTGTGTGTGTGTGTGTGTGGGGGTGGGGATTGAGTGTGAGTGTGTGGGGATTGAGTGTGTGTGTGTGTGGGGGGGGATTGAGTGTGTTTGGAGGGGGGTATGAGTGTATGTGGTGAGTGTGTGTGGTGATTGATTGAGTGTATGTGGTGTGTGTGTGTGATGATTGAGTGTATGTGGTGTGTGTGTGTGTGTGTTGATTGAGTGTATGTGGTGATTGATTGAGAGAGTGTGTGTTGTAATGCAGTGGTGCGCAAACTGGGGGGGCAACGAGGCGCAAGATTATTTAGGGGGGCGCAGGCGGCGTGCGACGAAAACTGGGTGCGCGGGCCGGCAGACGCTGTGCGCGAGGGGCGGCCAAGAAGATGTGCACGGGCGGGCAGCCGAAGATGTGTGCGGGTGGCTGAACAGGATAGTGCAGGTGGCGGCAACGTGATGGTGTGTGAGCGCACGCGCAGGGGCTTCGGAGGTACGGTGAGGAGCACGGTGAAGTCAAACGCCCCTCCTTCGGTGTCTGCCCTGCAATAGCGCTGTGTTCCTGCTCTCCTCCGCTGACAACCTGCTTCGCTGCGATCTTCTGCAAGTGAAAGGGTAGGCTGCCACTATAACAATCATACTATGAATGTACAGAAATAATGTAAAAAAACTGTGAAAACACAACATTGAAAACGGGAAAAAATAAATAATACTGTAGGTAGGAGTTTGGATGACAATGGGGATAGCAAGACAAAAAGCAGGGAGGGGAAGGAAGAAAAAAGAGGGGGGGGGAGAGGGAAGTGAGGTAGCAAAGAGGTGGATGAATGCCCCCCCAAAGGATTGCCTTTGTGCATGTACGCTCTCCCAAGCTTGGCGCTTGGGGAGACAAACAAAATTGACTTTGATGTGCGCTCAGCAGCAGTCAATACACACACACAGCCACACACAGACACACAAAAAGACACACACACAAATAGCCCCGATCCATGCTTGCAAAATTATGCAGGATATCCTGTGCTCATGCTTGGAGTTGGTGATGTCACCGCTCTCAGCGGCAGCGTGGACGCAGCCTAATTTTGCAAGCGCGAGCTGTTGAAATATGTAAGTATTTAAACATATTTGGATTTATATTGTATACCGTTTAATAAAGGTTTTTTGTTTTTTTCATGTGATTTTGATTACATCAGGCAGGGGGGGCCCGAGAAATTTTATGGATGAAAAGGGGGGCTCGGCATAAAAAGTTTGCTCACCCCTGGTTTAGTGAACAGCACACATGTGACTTGTGTATGTGATAAGGGTTAATACATCTAGCTATCTACCTGACTCGCTTATCTCTCTGCAGGATCCCTAAAAGTATCAATATCTCCCCCTAAAATTGACACATAATACACCTCAATTTGATGCCACCATCAAGAATAGTTTAAGGGCTTACCTTAAGGTCCTAAAATATGTAATTTAACATACATCCCAATGTAGCAAAATATGTCCTAAAATACTGTTAATCTCTTCAAAAAGCGTTAGATTAATTTATAGCCCAAAGACAGTACTTATTCAAATTTAGGTTTAATTTACAAAAATAGTACAGTGCTTGGTTACAGAAAAGGAATGCTACAACAAACATACAATATAGAAATGGAGACAGTTTCATGAAGTAAACAGGGACATAAAACACAAAAATGAAATACGTTCCCACATAACAATATCAGTTCCCTCTAATAGATGATAGAGATTGGAATGAGAATTCACGTATTTAAGTAATAATCCCTGAAGAATAGGGCATTACTGGCCAATAATGCCCTGGCTGGAAGAGTTGAATGCCCTGTTCTGAGGGGATTATTACTATTATAGGCTAAATGTAGACTTTCTTTTCATAAATAATAGACACTTTTGTATAGTTATATATATTTTTTTATTAAAATAAAATGGTAAATACATGAATCCACCTCTATATACTCTTACACTGCAGCTATCTATATCCACACACTGCCGCCCCCTCTGTGTACACACACAACACACACACACACAACACAGCACCTCTACACACACACACAGCAGATCTACACACACACACACAAACTGCTGCCACACACACACACACACACAGCACACACAACACATCACCTCTACACACAAGCACACCACACACACAACACAGCACCTCTACACACACACACAGACACACACACACACACACACAACACATCAGCTCTACACACACAACACAGCAGCTCTACACACACACACACAACACAGCAGCTCCACACACACACACACACAACACAGCAGCTCCACACACACACAACAGCTCTACACACACACACACACACACACACACACACACATACACACACACACACACACACACACACACACACACACACACACACACACACACACACACAGCAGCTCTATACACACACAACACAGCAGCTCCACACACACACAAGAGCTCTACACACACACACACACACACACACACACACACACACACACACACACACACACACAGCAGCTCTATACACACACACAGCAGCTCTACACACACACACACACACACAGCAGCTCTACACACACACACTCACAACACAGCAGCTCTACACACACACACTCACAACACAGCAGCTCCACACACACACAAGAGCTCTACACACACACACACACACACACACACACACACACACCAGCTCTACACACACAAACTCTGCTGCTACACACACATTCTACACCCATAAACACGTCCAACTCGGCCTTCTTACGCGCAGTGGCTGCGTGGCAGCAGTGGCTGCAGCAGCTTCCTTCTGCGCCTCCTCTTCTAGGCACTCTCTCTAGTTTTATGGCTGCCTCTGAGTGTATGCGGCCCTTGCGTGTGCAGCCTCTGTGGTAGCTTGTGCCGTGGTAGCGTTTGCGCTAGACACATTAGATTGCGCTGATTTTGCTGACCTTGTGGAATGCACAAGAGGTCCTTTCTCCTACTTTCGGCTTCCTTGATAACGGTCTGCACGTGACGGTCGCGTGCCAAATCAATATTATTCTGTAAGTCTCACTCTTGCAGACTTTCACCCGTATTGGTCCTTTTCAAGTAGGTACTGTACTGTATGTCTCTGACAGGACTCGGTAGCTTGTATGGTCTGACCTTTAATTGAGTTATGGCCTGTACGAGCGGCTTTTCATAATTGCCAGTGTTTGCAATGTTAATCATTTCAAGTCCAATTTGTTCCCAGGCCTTCTCTAACTTGTTATGGTATGCTTCAATGTCGGCCTCATACTTTTTGCGGGCCTTGTATAAGTGTGGCTGTCCGCTTAGACCTTGTGCGTCTCCTGTGTCTGTTGCGGTTTTGTAGCGGTCTCAGTCGTTGCTGTCATGCGTGATGTCTGGTGAGGGTCTGCGTTTTGCCATGCTACAGGTGTCTATAGGCCTTGGCCAGTGTGTGTGGCATGCAGTCTGTTACCTGTGTCAGCGATGTACGACTCAGATGGTGCCAGTTGGTGTCCTGCAGCGGTCAGCGTAGCGGTAGCTGTACATACAGGTTTCCGTGGCTTTCACCCGTGTCCTGGCAGATGTCCGGAGCATGGCCCTTGGTAGCCCTAGCCGTGGGGACATAGCGTAGGGTTAGGTCTGGTTTGCTGTACCTTGCTTTGTAGCTGTGCAGAGCTGCAGGGCTTGCAGACTCTGTGAAGCTGTGACAGCTGCTGTGTAGAAGGCAGGAACTTTGCTAGTCTGTGTAGCTGCAGCTGCAGCCTGTGTAGATGCAGGGGCTCTGCTGTCTGAAGCTTTCGGCAGCTGTGTCTCCTGTAGGGCCTTAGGCCGCGCTTATAGTGACGGTGACGCAACATCGCCCTAAAAACAAATGCATTTCCGCCGCCGCCGTGTGCGCTTATAGTGCGCGCGGCGGAGACAATGCGACGGAGCAACGTCGGCGTCACGATAAAAATGGTAGCCGGCAAAATTTGATTTTTCAAGGGCTGTCGCCTCATGTGACAGCCCTAGAACCAATCAAATGTCAGGAAACCGGCGCCGCCGCCGCCCAGCGAAATATAACTTTCGCCTGTGGCGACGGCTGACGTCACCCGTCTTGTCGCCATCGACGACACTATAAGCGCGGCCTTAGGCTGAGTCCCCGCTGGCGCTGACCGCGGTTACCTGTTTAACTCTTAATCCTCCCGTCTGTGCTCACGTGGCGCGCCCGCGCTCATCCGCAGGAACGCACACTCTCCCAAGCTTGGTGCTTGGGGAGACAAGGGAAAGAGTCTTCCGAGCACAGAGCAGGGTCACATGACCCTGCCCTGACCAATGGGGATAGAGAGGCAGTATAGTCTGAGCAGAGAGAGGTGGAAGCGGGGGCTGAGCAGAGAGGTGGAAGCGGGGGGGCTGAGCAGAGAGAGGTGTAAGCGGGGGGGCTGAGCAGAGAGAGGTGTAAGCGGGGGGGCTGAGCAGAGAGAAGTGTAAGCGGGGGGGCTGAGCAGAGAGAGGTGGAAGCGGGGGGGCTGAGCAGAGAGAGGTGGAAGCGGGGGGCTGAGCAGAGAGAAGTGTAAGCGGGGGGCTGAGCAGAAAGAGTTGGAAGCGGGGGGGCTGAGTAGAGAGAGGTGGAAGCGGGGGGGCTGAGCAGAGAGAGGTGGAAGCGGGGGGGGGGCTGAGCAGAGAGAGGTGGAAGCGGGGGGGGGCTGAGCAGAGAGAGGTGGAAGCGGGGGCTGAGCAGAGAGAGGTGGAAGCGGGGGGCTGAGCAGAGAGAGGTGGAAGCAGGGGGCTGAGCAGAGAGAGGTGGAAGCGGGGGGCTGAGCAGAGAGAGGTGGAAGCGGGGGGCTGAGCAGAGAGGTGGAAGCGGGGGGCTGAGCAGAGAGAGGTGGAAGCGGGGGGTTGAGCAGAGAGAGGTGGAAGCGGGGGCTGTGCAGAGAGAGGTGGAAGCGGGGGGCTGAGCAGAGAGAGGTGGAAGCGGGGGGGTTGAGCAGAGAGAGGTGGAAGCGGGGGAGCTGAGCAGGGAGAGGTGGAAGCTGGGGGGGCTGAGCAGAGAGAGGTGGAAGCTGGGGGGGCTGAGCAGAGAGAGGTGGAAGCGGGGGCTGAGCAGAGAGAGGTGGAAGCGGGGGGCTGAGCTGAGAGGTGGAAGCGAGGGGGCTGAGCAGAGAGAGGTGGAAGCGGGGGGGCTGAGCAGAGAGAGGTGGAAGCGGGGGTTCTGAGCAGAGAGAGGTGGAAGCGGGGGGGCTGAGCAGAGAGAGGTGGAAGCGGAGGGCTGAGCTGAGAGGTGTAAGTGGGGGGCTGAGCAGAGAGGTGTAAGCGGGGGGGCTGAGCAGAGAGAGGTGGAAGTGGGGGGGGCTGAGCAGAGAGAGGTGGAAGCGGGGGGGCTGAGTAGAGAGAGGTGGAAGCGGGGGCCTGAGCAGAGAGAGGTGGAAGCGGGGGGCTGAGCAGAGAGAGGTGGAAGCGGGGGGGCTGAGTAGAGAGAGGTGGAAGCGGTGGGGCTGAGCAGAGAGAGGTGGAAGCGGGGGGGGCTGAGCAGAGAGAGATGGAAGCAGGGGGGCTGAGCAGAGGGAGGTGGAAGCAGGGGGAGCTGAGCGGAGAGGTGGAAGCAGGGGGGCTGAGCAGAGGGAGGTGGAAGCGGGGGGCTGAGCGGAGAGAGGTGGAAGCGGGGGGTTGAGTAGAGAGAGGTGGAAGCTGGGGGGGCTGAGCAGAGAGAGGTGGAAGCCGGGGGCTGAGCAGAGAGGTGGAAGCGGGGGGCTGAGCAGAGAGAGGTGGAAGCGGGGGGCTGAGCAGAGAGAGTTGGAAGCGGGGCTGTGCAGAGAGAGGTGGAAGCGGGGGAGCTGAGCAGAGAGAGGTGGAAGCTGGGGGGGCTGAGCAGAGAGGTGGAAGCTGGGGGGGCTGAGCAGAGAGAGGTGGAAGCGGGGGCTGAGCTGAGAGAGGTGGAAGCGGGGGGCTGAGCAGAGAGAGGTGGAAGCGGGGGGGCTGAGCAGAGAGAGGTGGAAGCGGGGGCGCTGAGCAGAGAGAGGTGGAAGCGGGGGGCTGAGCTGA
Source organism: Ascaphus truei (assembly GCF_040206685.1). Classification (NCBI taxonomy): domain Eukaryota; kingdom Metazoa; phylum Chordata; class Amphibia; order Anura; family Ascaphidae; genus Ascaphus; species Ascaphus truei. The sequence continues at coordinate 337,355,749 of NC_134485.1, read as the reverse complement.
GAGAGGTGTAAGTGGGGGGCTGAGCAGAGAGGTGTAAGCGGGGGGGCTGAGCAGAGAGAGGTGGAAGCGGGGGGGGGGCTGAGCTGAGAGAGGTGGAAGCGGGGGGCTGAGCAGAGAGAAGTGTAAGCGGGGGGGCTGAGCAGAGAGAGGTGGAAGCGGGGGGGCTGAGTAGAGAGAGGTGGAAGCGGTGGTGCTGAGCAGAGAGAGGTGGAAGATGGGGGGGGCTGAGCGGAGAGAGGTGGAAGCAGGGGGGCTGAGCAGAGGGAGGTGGAAGCAGGGGGAGCTGAGCGGAGAGGTGGAAGCAGGGGGCTGAGCAGAGGGAGGTGGAAGCGGGGGGCTGAGCGGAGAGAGGTGGAAGCGGGGGGTTGAGTAGAGAGAGGTGGAAGCTGGGGGGCTGAGCAGATAGAGGTGGAAGCGGGCGGCTGAGCGGAGAGAGGTGGAAGCGGGGGGTTGAGTAGAGAGAGGTGGAAGCTGGGGAGGCTGAGCAGAGAGAGGTGGAAGCGGGGGGGGCTGAGCAGAGAGAGGTGGAAGCGGGGGGGGGCTGAGCAGAGAGGTGGAAGCGGGGGCTGAGCAGAGAGAGGTGGAAGCGGGGGGCTGAGCAGAGAGAGGTGGAAGCGGGGGGCTGAGCAGAGAGAGGTGGAAGCGGGGGGCTGAGCAGAGAGAGGTGGAAGCGGGGGGCTGAGCAGAGAGAGGTGGAAGCGGGGGGCTGAGCAGAGAGAGGTGGGAGCGGGGGGCTGAGCAGAGAGAGGTGGAAGTGGGGGGCTGAGCAGAGAGAGGTGGAAGCTGGAGGGCTGAGCAGAGAGGTGGAAGCGGGGGGGCTGAGTAGAGAGAGGTGGAAGCGGGGGGGCTGAGCAGAGAGAGGTGGAAGCAGGGGGGGCGGAGCGGAGAGAGGTGTAAGCAGGGGGGCTGAGCAGAGGGAGGTGGAAGCGGGGGCTGTGCAGAGAGAGGTGGAAGTGGGGGTTGAGTAGAGAGAGGTGGAAGCTGGGGGGGCTGAGCAGAGAGAGGTGGAAGCGGGGGGGGGGGGCTGAGCAGAGAGAGGTGGAAGCGGGGGGGGGGGGCTGAGCAGAGAGAGGTGGAAGCGGGGGCTGAGCAGAGAGAGGTGGAAGCAGGGGGGGCGGAGCGGAGAGAGGTGGAAGCAGGGGGGCTGAGCAGAGGGAGGTGGAAGCGGGGGATGTGTAGAGAGAGGTGGAAGTGGGGGGTTGAGTAGAGAGAGGTGGAAGCTGGGGGGGCTGAGCAGAGAGAGGTGGAAGCGGGGAGCTGAGCAGAGAGAGGTGGAAGCGGGGGGCTGAGCAGAGAAAGGTGGAAGCGGGGGGCTGAGCAGAGAGAAGTGGAAGCGGGGGGGCTGAGCGGAGAGAGGTGGAAGCGGGGGGGCTGAGCGGAGAGAGGTGGAAGCAGGGGGCTGAGCAGAGAGAGGTGGAATCGGGGGTTGAGCAGAGAGAGGTGGAAGCGGGGGCTGAGCAGAGAGAGGTGGAAGCAGGGGGGGGCTGAGCAGAGGGAGGTGGAAGCAGGGGGCTGAGCAGAGAGAGGTGGAAGCAGGGGGCTGAGCAGAGAGAGGTGGAAGCGGGGGCTGAGCAGAGAGAGGTGGAAGCGGGGGGCTGAGCAGAGAGAGGTGGAAGCGGGGGGCTGAGCAGAGAGGTGGAAGCGGGGGGGCTGAGTAGAGAGAGGTGGAAGCGGGGGGGCTGAGCAGAGAGAGGTGGAAGCATGGGGCTGAGCAGAGAGGTGGAAGCGGGGGGGCTGAGTAGAGAGAGGTGGAAGCGGGGGGGGCTGAGCAGAGAGAGGTGGAAGCGGGGGGCTGAGCAGAGAGGTGGAAGCGGGGGGGCTGAGCAGAGAGAGGTGGAAGCGGGGAGGGCTGAGTAGAGAGAGGTGGAAGCGGGGGGGGCTGAGCGGAGAGAGGTGGAAGCGGGGGGCTGAGCAGAGAGAGGTGGAAGCGGGGGGCTGAGCAGAGAGGTGGAAGCGAGGGGGCTGAGTAGAGAGGTGGAAGCGGGGGGCTGAGCAGAGAGAGGTGGAAGTGGGGGCTGAGCAGAGAGAGGTGGAAACGGGGGGGGCTGAGCAGAGAGGTGGAAGCGGGGGGCTGAGCAGAGAGGTGGAAGCGGGGGGGCTGAGCAGAGAGGTGGAAGCGGGGGGCTGAGCAGAGAGGTGGAAGCGGGGGAGGCTGAGCGGAGAGAGGTGGAAGCGGGGGGCTGAGCAGAGAGAGGTGGAAGCGGGGGGGGCTGAGCGGAGAGAGGTGGAAGCGGGGGGGCTGAGCAGAGAGAGGTGGAAGCGGGGGGCTGAGCAGAGAGGTGGAAGCGAGGGGGCTGAGTAGAGAGAGGTGGAAGCGGGGGGCTGAGCAGAGAGAGGTGGAAACGGGGGGGCTGAGCAGAGAGGTGGAAGCGGGGGGCTGAGCAGAGAGGTGGAAGCGGGGGAGGCTGAGCGGAGAGAGGTGGAAGCGGGGGGCTGAGCAGAGAGAGGTGGAAGCGGGGGGGGCTGAGCGGAGAGAGGTGGAAGCGGGGGGGCTGAGCAGAGAGAGGTGGAAGCGGGGGGCTGAGCAGAGAGAGATGGAAGCGGGGGCTGAGCAGAGAGGTGGAAGCGGGGGGTTGAGTAGAGAGATGGAAGCGGGGGGCTGAGCAGAGAGAGGTGGAAGCAGGGGGGCTGAGCAGAGAGAGGTGGAACGGGGGGGCTGAGCAGAGAGAGGTGGAAGCGGGGGGTTGAGCAGAGAGAGGTGGATGCGGGGGCTTAGCAGAGAGAGGTGGAAGCGGGGGGTTGAGCAGAGAGAGGTGGAAGCGGGGGGGCTGAGTAGAGAGAGGTGGAAGCGGGGGGGCTGAGTAGAGAGAGGTGGAAGCGGGGGGGCTGAGCAGAGAGAGGTGGAAGCAGGGGGTTGAGCAGAGAGAGGTGGAAGCAGGGGGGCTGAGCAGAGAGAGGTGGAAGCGGGGGGCTGAGCAGAGAGAGGTGGAAGCAGGGGGCTGAGTAGAGGGAGGTGGAAGCGGGGGGCTGAGCAGAGAGAGGTGGAAGCGGGGGGGGGCTGAGCAGGGAGAGGTGGAAGCGGGGGGGGCTGAGCAGGGAGAGGTGGAAGCGGGGGGGGGGGCTGAGCAGGGAGAGGTGGAAGAGGGGGGGGGGGGGGCTGAGCAGGGAGAGGTGGAAGCACAGGCTCCGGTGTTACAAAGTGTTTTATTGGCGAGACTCTGCTCTGGGTCACTAGGCATTGTAAGACACACACACTCCAGCCAATGACACGCCTCCTCCCTTCATAGCCACGCCCCCCGCTCCTGCTCTAAAATTATTGCAGGACAGCAGAACGCTCATGCTTTAAGTGTTGGTGATGTCACGACTCTCAAGCATGAGCGCGGTCAGCGCCAGCGGGGACTCAGCCTTAATTCACTGTTCTGACTCCTGCACACTAGTGGTAGACGGCTAGTGGTAGAGACAGGCAGTTTAACTAACTCCCTTTAGATGCACACCGAGTCCTTCTTTCTTTCTGTTCTTTTATTGTAAAACAAACAATAACAACAAATGAGGGGACCAGTGGGTAAGTGACATATGTGGGGGAATTAAGATAATTCTACCAGGAGATGAGGTACAGGCTGCTCCTAATAGCTGCTGGCTCCAAAAGGAAGCACACTTTCCTGTGCAGACAGGAATAAGCAGAGGACTGGTTAACTCTCAAAATATAGCAAGGGGGTAAAGCCAAACCAAGAGAGTTTTACGCAGAGGTGGGTTGCCAAGGCAACAGGCAGGGAGCAATGGGGGGAAAGCAGCATTTGTATCAACAATGTTGCAACATAAGCTAAGCTTATATCACCTGCGCGACCAAGCGCCTCCAAGCGCATAGCTTCGCACACTCCTGCAGCCCCAACAATCTGTGAATTTGGCTGCTGCAGATTGGGGAGGCGATCTGGAGGCATGGCGGAGGCGTCACGAAGCTGGTTCGCCCTCATTGGCTGAACCTCTCACGTGACGTGGCCGTCACGCGACCGCGCTTCAAAAGACATTTTTTTGTCTCTTCAAATCGCTATCACGCCGTCGTGCACGCGCGCACACGGAGCAGGCTCATGGGCATTAGGCTACTTGGGGTTCCTTCCTCAGCGCTATAGGAGGTTTATCCACACAGACTTCATATCTGATTGGGAGATACCAGATCAACCTTTCAGGCAGCTCAAGGGCTACCTTACCAACTCTGTATCACAGGTTATATTGTATCACTGTATATTGTTTGCACGAGCGCTATTCACACTTATTTTTTCACTACTTGAGGTTGGCGCGCAAGGGCCATCGTGCGCTATACAATCTCAGCCTTGACTGGGGAGTGCTGACAGCCCGAGTGCAGAGAAATACACAATCCTGTTCCAGGACAGTGGCAATGGCTTATTATCCAGATCTTCTTCCTCCTTCAAAATGTAACTGCGATTTGAGGGGAGGGGGGGGTTATTAATTAAAGTCTCCCAGCTGCAAAACTGAAAGCAAAACCTGTGCACAAATACTGGACCAGAGTTACCAAATAAAATAAAAATCCCATTGATTTCAGTGTTTTCCTCGATAAATCTGATCTTGTTTTATTGCTCAACGTTTGTGTTCCAATGACAATGTCATTGATGTGTGACTCTTGGCTTTGCCCAGCAAGAACATAAATGTAAAAAAAAATGGAAGTCTCTAGGATCGGTGAGATCTCCACCTAAAATATCTTAATTTTCATAATAAAATAATGTCATGATTGCAGCAAGGCCTCTGTTTACTGATCACTATCCTGCAGATATTCAACCCATGATAGAGTTAATGCGAGTCGTTTACCAAATTAATGTACTTTAGATTTGATGTTGTTAGCTAACCAGAAAACAATGTGGAAATGGTTTCACAGTTTATTAATGGCTCAGCGCTGCAAAATTTGGTACCACAAAAAAAAAAGATTTAATATCCCAACAAGGAAGCTTTGGTGAATGACTTTCTATAGAATTGGGGGAAGGAAGGTTCCAATTCATACCATATTTTTTTAACATTTTTGTGCAAAATTATTTACCTGTCTTAAAACGTTATTTTGGCTCTGCAAGACTCTTTTATCTGTTCTCTGTTACCCTCTGTTATCCCTTGGCATGGATAGATTGCCTGAGCCTTAAATCGCATTTTATATCTACCATTTAAGAATTGAATGTAATTTGGGTTCATAATTGGTCACAGAACGTGATACCTTGTATAAACGCCCATCTGCAACTCCCAACAGCCAGGCAATACAACAGTGCTTCTAAACACATGATGAGCTGTTAATGATGTATTCAGCCCTGTTCCTGTACTTTAGGTTCTGCCTAAAAGCGCAAGAAGCAGTCAATGAAAGATTTTAGTTCCTCCGCATTCTGTGTCTTGTGATTTCCCAGGAGCCAAGGCTGGGACCTGAAGCAAAGGGTTACAAAGTAGATTAGGTTGAAAAAAGACATATCCTTCAAGTTCAACCTTTGTTAAATTGTAATTGGGCGAGTTACTAATCTTACTCTATATTTATAGTTGCCATCCAGCCTGGTTATCTAGTGACCTACTGTACAGTTCATTGCCCTGACCAACTTGCAGCCTTCTTCCCAGCAAAACCATGAGATTAACGCTCCCTAATGTCTTTCTTTGGAATTCTGCTTTCCCATATACCTATCTTATATCGTGTGACAATTCAGACTCTTACTGTTCTCCCTGCAGGCTAGGGTGTTGATGGTGGAGGCTAGAGAAGTCTGGGGTCCCTTTTTTAAATACTCTTGTCATTGCTAAAAGCTCGATGCAGGTTGTTTAAAAGGGACCAGTAGGTGGTTTGAAAGACAAAATTGCATTTTTAAAACCATGCCACCAGCTGCCTGCCAACATCTGTTATGGGGTAATAGCTCCCCTCCTCCTTCCCTGTCACATCATAATTAGTATTATTTTCAGGAAGAACAGTAAGCTTCTGATTTCAGGAGCTCTGTGATATTCTCTGACACATATTCTCTGACACTTCAGATGTGTTGTAGCCCAGTGAGTTCCACTTTATTTGGCCAGATATAATTTAGCACTTAGGGCCAGATCTACAGAGTATCTGTTAACTCTGGGCTCACAGTGTCAGGCGGAAAGCAAACCTTTCATTGACAAACCTTTTCCCATTCAGAGGCCCCTGAAAAATTTATCTTGTCATTAACTTACCCAGAAAAAATGAAAGATTTGTTTAGGGACTTTCATTAGATTTGTTAACTTCTTAACAAGTAATTGTTTTCTGGACAGCTACTTGGGGAAAAACAGTGTAATGATCACATTAATATCTTTGGAGTAAAAATACTGCTCAAATCCCAGAAAAATGGGGCCTTGGATAATTCGGTTTTCCCTTTGCCTCACACCAGGGGTGCGCAAACTGGGGGTGCAAAATTTTCATGGGGGGAGCAGCGGTTACAGAGGCCCCGCCCTCTTCCCCAAGGCATTTAAATTACTGTATTGGCCCGAATATAGTGCTATGTTTTTTTCCCCCCTAAAAATGTCCTTCCGAAACCTGTACTTGTATCATATGCGCAGCCTAACACCTTTTTATTTTTCATGTAGAACACCTTCAAAAAACTTTAGGGTCGGATTATGTGCGGGGCCAATACGGTAAATGCCGGGGGAGGCGAGGCCTCTATAATTTATCTTACGTGCTCTCAGCCGGCTCTTCGGCGACACGTTGCCATGACAACGCTGCGTCAAATGGCAACGCGACGTCACATGTTGACGTGACGTTATATGACGACGCCGAAGCCAAAGAGCAGGTAAGGAGAGGGGACGTGAGCAGGGGGGGAGAGCAGACAGGGGGGCGCGAACAGAAATGTTTGCGCACCCCTGCCTCACGCCATATTTAGGTATGTATTGTGCTTGTAAACTTGTAATCCTCATGACTATTTTTATCCTTTTGTATATGTGATTCACACCGGCCTAATCCCTAGAACAACAACTCTAAGGCTTGTGATATAGTACGCGCTGGTGCGCGTGCACTGCGTTGGCGTTTAGTGTCTATGGGGCAAGCGGTGATGCCCGTGGCTAAGAGGCGTGGCTATGACATCACAGCGTTAGGCCGGACTGTGATTGGCTCAGAGCGTCACGTGGCACGGCAACAGCGCGAAAATACAAATTTCGTGTATTTCCTCAGATCTGCCGCGCCAACTCTCACGCCCGTGCGCGCACGTCTCAACTATTGCAACGTTGGGCTCACACAGGCAATTATCATTAGCACGCACGCGCGTGCACTGTATTACAGGCCTAAGCCTTTTTTCAATGAGGCGCGAACTACAGACCAATCTCAGGTCTATGAGAGATTCTGGGATGAAACGTCCAGAACCGGTGATACATAAAAGCAGTCGGAGTCACTGATTGAGCCACCTGTGCTGAAGCAGGGATATCCTTTAAACCTGACCTGTTTGTGGCCCTTGTGGACTGGAGTAGGCCACCCCTGACACTAGAGTATGCAGCTCTGTAGCTTTAAACAGTTTGTACCTCTTACTTTGAGTAAGTGCAAAGTTAAGATTTTCCGATTTCCTCCATTTCAATTACAGCTTTTTTTCCCCCCTGTGAAACAAATAGGTAATATGATACCCTTTATTCCCATGATTTGCCACTTTTAAAAATAATAATTGAATTTGGTAAAGCACACAAGAAAGTTAAACCTCGCTCAGCCTAAATGGGGAAGGGGAGTTGCGCCTCTGGGCTAAGTATGGTAGATACTACAACAAGAGAAGGCAAACCCAGTTGTGGGCACTCAATCGCCCTAAGTGATGAATTGATGATCGTACGTAAAAAAAAACTTTTAATAGATACATTTAAAGTAATGGAGTAAATATTCGACGATAGACGAAGTGTACCCAAATGATGCACTGAGTAGTTGCTAGGGTATATATTTACATAAATGTATAGGACCTACGTCTTTTTTCAACCTCATCTACTAAGTTACATAGTTACATAGTTACAATGTATAGGGAATAAGTCAACCTACAAAAGCTAAGCCCAAAAAACATATAATCAAGGTAAAAGTAACTCCTTCTTGGGTTGGCTGTTAAAGGGTTAAACCTGCTGTCACGTACGGCACACATGTGAGCACGTGACATGCATATGGGACAAGGGTTAATACACAGCTCGCTATCTTGCCTACTTTTCACCTTCACAAAGGTCCCTCAAATTAACAATATCGCCCCTCAATCGGTCCCAATATGCCACTTGTCTCAAACAGCAAACAAGTGGGCACGTGGCTAAGATATGCAACCAGGGTTAATACACACGACAACTCAAGCCAACTCACCTTTCGGCTCACAAGGTACTGTACTTTCTAAGAGTTAATATTAGCCCCTTACTCAGAAGCAATCAGCTCTATCCACTGCCACTACCCACGAAATATGTAATTAATATATATCTGCCAGGGTCTCAGGTCCCTGTTTATTATATAAAAAAAAACTATGCACTTAATACACAAAAATCTGTTGTAGCAAAATGTGTCAAAAAATGTCAGTTAACCTCTACAGTGTGGGCAAAAGTTTATTCAAAGCTGCAAAGCATTACTTATTAAAGAATTGTTTAATATATTTATTTATTTATGAAAATGTTTTACCAGGAAGTAATACATTGAGAGTTACCTCTTGTTTTCAAGTATGTCATGGTATATAAAGTATGTCAAGTATATACACATACAGTGCTTAGATTACAGAAAAAAGGATTACAAGAACATACATTTATACAACAGACGACATACATATGCCACACTCAATAGCACTCCATTTTGACACTTCAATACATACATATATTTTGTGGGGGCTCGGGGGTTCCCAAAATGAGGTTGCTGGGGTTTTGTGTTCTGTTAAGAAAATACAGTTACAATAAATGCAGAACAGTTTCTTAAAATAACAGTATAAAGCATCAAGCAGAAATCCCAATACCGTACTGTACGTTACCATTTCATAGGTTTTCCCCACAGGTCACTGGCGTAGAAATATGAAAATTCATGGGTTGGATCCAAAACACACCTCTGTTGAATTCTGATTTCATAACTCATGGGCAAGCCCTATATACCATTTTTTCCCCATTGATACAACATAAGCCCACCCCTGTCGTAAATCAGCTGCTAGGTTGACGGTTTTACGACTTTAGAAGAAAGAAAAAAAACTCCTAAAAAGACGTTTAAATTCATACCTCAATATATAAACACACATAACTTCCTTTCCCTAATACTTAGACACACACTAGTCATATCAACAGATTCACGCGATTATGCTTGATGTAAACAATACATTTTGACCCTCTTGCGCCTAAATTTGAGTGACAAATGGATATCTGTCCACCTCTTACCTATGTAGTGTGCGGTCTTATTGCATGCGTCTCCTTGCAACGATTACAGATATCTGGACGTTATACTTTAAGATTGAAGTTATCAGCGGATATCCTCAGTTTTAATAAATTAATTATTTTGTGGCACCCTTTCATAGCCACGCTCCTTGAACATTGCAGAACCCTCCAGAGAATGCTTTTGAAAGTACCTCTAGAAGTGTCCCATTAACTTGGATGTCAGAAGGGCTATAAATTAATCAAACAAATTCTTCAAAGTACAGGTCTCCTTTAGGACAGAGATACAAAGTAGAGCTCTACTCACAAGTTCATAATGCAGATCTCCATTTATTGTGACAGCCAAAAACAGTGAAAATACTATGTTTCAGGTCCCATATGGACCTTTCATCATTCATGTTTAGTTCTATGCAGCAGTTATTTATCTATGAACTAAAGTACTAATATACCCTGCAGCTCGGTATTTATATATTGCCAGCCATTAGGTATATAATATTGATCCTTTTATTTAGATCAGGGTCATTATTTATAGTAGGATTGGATAATTGTCTATCACTAGGGCAAGGGTACTGATCCCTTCATATAGATTGCTCCACCTATTCATTGATCTACAGTGCTTATCCTATTATCAATATGCCATGCAGCTTTATAGGTATGTATCAATACATTGCCAGCTACAGAAGGTACTGATCCCCATGTATGGTTTACTGGTTTCTAGACCTATATATGGGTCTACACAAGTTAATCAGGATAGTTCCATTAGCCTATCCTGGAAGGCATCTTGCAGCAGTATAGGAGGTTCAATTATTTAATAGTCAACCCAACATGGAGTTATTTGATTATATGTTTTTTGGACTTGGCTTTTGTATTTGTACTTACTCCCTACATTGTCTATATTTATGTTAATATATATACCCTATTACCTATTCAGTGCATCAATTGGGTACAGTTCGTCTGTCGTGGGCTATTTACTCCATTATTTTAAATGTACCTATTAAACTTTTTTTACTCACTATCATCAATTTATCACTTAGGGCGATTGAGTGCCCACAACCTGTTTGCTTTCTCTTGTTATAATATCTTGTATTTATTGAAGCAAATCCAAATATAAAACAATGAAACAATTAGGATGTCATCAGTTTCTTCCACATACACTTTAAGGTGTCAACCAACACACATCAGTTTGCCCCTCGTAAGTGTTGAAGAGGCCTTTAGACGCTGGAGAATAATAACTGGAAGTTTCACTACTGGGAGGTAGCATGTCAGCTTGACCATAATTGGCCTCCCATTGGCAGATGGCAGGCTGCTATTTCACAGCAGTATTGCAAAAGACAAAACATACATCTCTTGTTACTATATACTGGAAAATTCTAGCATACTTTAAATCAGTTCCCTAGGTAACACCTCCCATGCCTTGTTAAAATATAGAATACTTGAAATGTGTGCATGCAATAATTAGGATTTGAATGTCACCTAAGCTGGTGATTCCAGATTGCAATGAAATAAAGTCTGTACAAGGGTAGCAGCAATGGAAATGGTAGCAGCTTCTTGTTGCCAGACTGAAAAAGCTGATGTAATAAGTAGAAATTGTAAATCATGGCTCAGGACTATGAACTTTAAATATCACATATTTAGGCCATCTACAGATCCTGTGGAAAGAACCTATGTTGTCTCAGTAAAAAAAATTCAATGTACTGCTCTTCAGAGCAGTATTCAATGGCTCGTAATCCAAAAAGTCTGACATGGGCTTCACCAACAATTTAGTCCTGCTCTTGGCGCGAAACACCTGAAACAACTACCTAATACACTAAGATGTATATATGTAGGAAAGATACGCAAATAAACATTTAACCTGCATGCTGGAATGCTGGGTGTGACGAAAGGGGAAACAGTGCTATAAAACGTGCATGGTGATGTGACCGCTTCCCTATTCAAGATGCCAGGACTAAATTGAACTGCAATACACACCTGGCATCTTGGGCAGAAAAGGGAGCATAGATCCAGATTCCCGAAGCACAGACGCAGGTTAGCGCATTCAACACTGTGTTAACTCCCATTGACTTGAATGGAAATGAACACTGGATCAGATGCACTAACCTGCACCGGCACTTGATGAATCTGGGCCCTAGTTGTTTCTTTAAACTCCTTAGTAGTCACAGTGGTTGTGAAGACATGTATAATGCATGTATAATGCATGGCTTTGTGACTGCCATGGCTACTAAGATTAGGGTGACCAGATTTACAAAAGTAAAAACCGGGACACATTAAAAAAAATTTTTATAAAACAAATTATATCACCAACTGCGCCCCTTCTCCTTTATGTCTCTCTACCCCGCTCTGCCTCCCCTTCTCTCTCACACACACACCTTTCTCTCTCCTTCCCCCCATATCCCTCTATTCTCGTTCTCCCCACCCCTACATTCTCATTCCACCCTTCCCTGTCTCTCTCTCTCTCCCCCCATTCTCTCTCTCTCTCTCTCTCTCCCCCTCCCCCCCATTCTCTCCCCCCCCCCCATTCTCTCTCTCCCTCCCCTCATTCTCTCTCTCTCCCCCTCTCTCCCCCCGCATTCTCATGCTCTCTCTCCCAATTCTCTCTCCCCCATTCTCTCCCCCTCCCTCTCCCTCTCCCCTCCCCCTCTCATTCTCTGTCTCTCCTCCATTTTCTCTGTCTCTCTCTCCCCCATTCTTTGTCTCTCTCTCTCCCCCATTCTTTGTCTATCTCTCCCCTCCCCCATTCTCTGTGTCTCTCCTCCATTTTCTGTTTCTCCCCCCCCCCCATTCTTTTACTGTCTCTCTCTCCCCTCAATTCTCTGTCTCTCTCCCCCATTCTCTGTCTCAATCCTCCCATTCTCTGTGTCTTCCCCCATTCTCTGTCTCCCCCCCATTCTCTCTCTCCCCCCACATTCTCTCGCTCTCTCTCTCCCCACATTCTCTCGCTCTCTCCTCCCATTCTCTCTGCTCCCATTCTCTCTCCCCCCATTCTCTCCCTCCCTCTCCTCTCCCCCATTCTCTGTCTCTCCTCCATTTTCTGTCTCTCACCCCCCCATTCTCTGTCTCTCTCTCCCCCTCCCCATTCTGTGTCTCTCTCTATCCCCCATTCTTTGTCTGTCTCTCTCTCTCCCCCCCCCCATTCTCTCTCTCTCCCCCATTCTCTGTCTCCCCCCCCCATTTTCTGTCTCTCCCCCATTCTTTGTCTCTCTATCCCCTTCCTCATTCTCTGTGTCTCTCGTCCATTTTCTGTCTCTCTCCCCCATTCTCTGTCTCTCTCCCCCCATTCTGTGAAACCCCCCCATTCTCTCTCTCCCCCGTCCATTCTCTCTTTTCCCCATTCTCTGTCTCTCTCTTTCCTCCCCCCATTTTCTCTCTCCCCCCATTCTGTCTCCCCTCTCTTCCCCCCATTCTCTCTCTCTTCCCCATTCTCTCTCTCTCCCCCCATTCTCTATCTCTCTTCCCCCCATTCTCTCTCTCTCTTCCCCCCCATTCTCTCTCTCCCCCCCATTCCCCCCATTCTCGTCTCTCTCTCCCCCCCCCATTCTCGGCTCTCTGTCCCCCCATTCTCTCTCCTCCCCCCATTCTCTTTCTCTTCCCTCCATGCTCTCCCCCCCCCCATTCTCTGTCTCTCCCCCCACCCCCTATTCTCTTCTCTCTCTCCCCTCCATTCTCTGTCCGTCTCTCCCCCACTCCATTCCGTGTGTCTCTCCCCCATTCTCTGTCTCTCCCTCTCCCCCCATTCTCTCTCTTTCCCCCCAATCTCTGTCTCTCTCCCCCCCATTCCTCCCCATTCTCGGCTCTCTCTCCCCCCCTCCCATTCTCGTCTCTCTGTCCCCCTTTTCTCTCTCCTCCCCCCATTTTCTCTCCTCCCCCCATTCTCTCCTCCTCCATTCTCTCTCTCCCCCATTTTCTCTCTCTACCCTCCATGCTCTCCCCCCCATTCTCTCTCCCCCACCCATTCTCTGTCTCTCCACCACCCCATTCTGTGTGTCTCTCTCTCCCCCATTCTCTGTCTCTCTCTCCCCAACCCCATTCTGTGTCTCTCTCTATCCCCCATTCTCTGTCTCTCTCTCCCCTCCATTCTCTCCCTCTCCCCTCCATTCTCTCTCTCTCTCTCCCCCCCCCTTTCTCTGTCTCCCCTCCATTCTCTGTCTCTCCTCCATTCTCTGTCTCTCTCCCCCATTCTCTGTGTCTCCCCCCCCCCCCATTCTGTCTCTCTCCCCCCATTCTTTGTCTCTCTCTCCCCTCCCACTCTGTGCCCTTCTTCCCATGCTGTGCCCCTCTCCCCCCCCCCACTCTGTGCCCTTCTTCCCATGCTGTGCCTCTTTCCCCACACTGTCTCTCCCCATGCTGTGCCTGTGCCTCTCTCTGTGTCTCTCCCCATGCTGTGTCTCTCCCCATGCTGTGCCTGTGTGTGTCTCTCTCTGCCTCTCCCCATGCTGTGCCTGTGTTCTCTCTGTGTGTCTTCCCCCCCCCCCCCCCATTGTGTGTGTCTGTGTCCCCCATTCTGGACCATACCTGCATGGGTGGGGGAAGCCATCTTGAGCCCTGGCAGCAGCCACCGGAAGTTCTCACTGACACTTCCGGGTCTCACTGCTGGGGCTTCGCAGCTCAGACCCGTCCCCTGCTCTCCTCCATGCATTGTCTGCTCTCTGCGGCCCCCCCTGCTCTGATGGTCAAAAGCAGAACAGCCACAAAAAAACGGAACATTTTACAGCATGCAGGGCAGCCGGGACAGAGGTTAAAAATACGGGACTGTCCCGGCTAAACCGGGACACCTGGTCACCCTAACTAAGATGTTAATAGCGCTAACAGTAGCCTACCTACCTACGCCTTGCAAGCCAAAGCTGCAAAGCAATGCAAGGATTGCACTCCACTAAGATCATTTCCAGCACGGTTACCTCCAACTCTCCAGACACCTACCACCTTCCAAACCTTAATCTTCCTGCCCTGTGGATGTTAGAGGATCCCCAAGCATAGGTACACACTCTTGACTCTTCAATGGCCACCCATTGCACTGCTGACAAATTACCAACAAGAGGACAGATTGTACACTTGTGGCTGCTGAGGCATCCAGTATAACTTTGAGCTTTCATTTAGCAATTCACATAATTGTGTAATTTCCTCACTCGCTTTGGCATTTGCTAGTAGTCTTAGAAACGGCCACGTTTTAAGACCATACTTTACAGCACAGACATGCAAGTGACAGAAGCAAATGAAGTACATATAAGTAAGTGAGCTTTACATAATTATGTAATACTTAAAGGTGCAGTGTTTGTCACGGGAGACCAGGCAGTATACACCTTTTTATACCAGGATCGTTCATTTAGCAAAACGGGTTATGAAATAAATTGTAGTTTATTCACTTAAATAGGCATACACACAGTGGAACACACACTACAGGCAAAAAGACACACTTACTTGGGAACTGGGGTAACAAACTAGACTCTCCAAGGTGCAGGGAATACTAAATAAGGAGTTTCCTCTGACCAGGACTTAGCCCGCAATGTCCTCTTTCTTGCTGGAGACTTGAAACTGGAGACTCAAATCTGATGGGTGCATGGATTCTTAAATTATTTCTGTCTCCATTCACAAAATACTGCAGCCCCATCAGAAGCGTGAAAACTTTCTCAGCAGCCAATCAAAGACCAGCCTGTAGAAAAAACAGGGTTAGCTGGAAATCTGAATGAACCAAGGGGCATGTGCAACTTGGCACCTCTGTCCCTGGTTGCCTCAATGTCACCTGTGGTGACAGGCCAAGTCTGACAGAACCAAAATGGCTTGACACCTCTGACATCCTGTGACTCCTTTGAGCTCAGATGGTTATGCAGCTCCTATGCATATGCTTAGGCTGACTGCATGGATTTTTATACACCCTATAAACCATACTTTAATAAAGTATAAACCTTCGGGACAAAAAAGAGGAGTGGAGTAGGGAGTGATCAACTAGAAACCATTGAATTAATTGAAAAATACTCGATAATTAGTAAGTGTGTGCAAACTGAACTGAAGTGAATCAGAGAAATGGTGAGCTCACAAGACAGTGTACTCCAAAGAAACATTCACTTAAATGCACACCACTAATATAGTATAAAATATAACTTTTATTGTCATTACATAAAACATATATTAGCGATAGTGTACGTGTAACACAAAATAAAAGTAAGTATGACGAACTGCTTATACCACTTCCTATTGGTTAACCCCTAAATTGCTAGATTAACAAATGCAGTAGGGTAAATAGGCAGATGTAGCACTGATTATAACTAAGACCAGATCTAGAATGCCCCTAGTGAATAATGATAATAGGTGCATTAGATAAACCACCTTGGTAGTAATATATCCTCAAAACCACCTGGTAGAGGTATATACCGAGGGCTAGGTGTCCACCTATTGTAATAAGTAGGGGGTATACACAGCTCCTAGATAACATATATATATATATATATATATATATATATATATGTGTGCATGTATATTGATACTCAAGAAGAACAGCTAGAAGCTGGCATAGCAGGGGTGCGAACAGTCAACAAAGCCCTGCACTAGTCAGTACTGCCAGTACAAATCCCAAGGTATATATAGTATCTCCTTTTAGTTGTAAATCATGGTCTATTGCTGCAGCGTCAGACTAAAGTTTAAAAGAGTGGTATAAATGGTGCTCAAAAGTACTAGGATCTGTATCCTTATGTTAAGAGGAAAAGAGCAAAACACTGGGTAATGATTACTAAAATAATCAAGCACTGAACCTATAGGAGGGCTCTAAGGTACCCTGAAGGTGGGGGTAGGTGCACGGAGACACTTCCCCTGCCTCATTGGGTAGGCCCCAGGTAAACGTACTCACAAGACTCCCAGTTGCTCTATCCAAAGCGTGCAGCTGTATCCAGGTCAGGAGAATCCAAATGCAGTGTGTGTGCAGCGCACAGCAAAGAGTTGAGAGAGAGCAGGTCTGGCAAAATAAACTCTTTAATGACAAGCCATAAAATAGAGGGTTGCAACCCTTCTACGCGTTTCGTGCAGGTTATGCACTTTATCAAGAAGTGCCTTACACGATATACAGAGCATTTAAATACAGCTGACTGCCGTTTTGGCGCCAACTATGGGGAGTTTCGCCCCCTCCTATGCCAACTTATTTATGGGGTGGTGGGAAAATAACTTTATTTACAGTAGCACAAATATTTATAGACACAATATTATTTTTTACAAACGTTTTATTGACGATCTTCTTATTATTTGGCATGGGAGCACTGACACGTTTAAAGCATTTTTTGATTATGTAAATGATAATACTTTAGATATTCAATTCACAACTAATCACAATGCACATCACATTAGCTTCCTGGACATTTTGTTTTATATAGACATGAGTCATAAAATACAATCAGATGTATATAAAAAAAACTAATTCCAGAAATTCTTTTTTAGAGCAGACAGCTGTCACCCCAGGTCTGAGATTTCAGGCATTCCAAAAGGTCAGTACCTCAGACTGAGGAGGAATTGCTCCACTATTAGCGATTTCAACACTCAGTCTGAGGAACTGACCAACCGATTCATAGAAAGAGGCTATAATCGGGAGACCCTCCAATCTACATTACAAGAGATAACAAAAATTGACAGGAAAACTTTACTCCCTTTGAAGAGATCCAGGGTGAGGGATGGGGGTCATGGAAAAAATTCTTTGGATACTAATGTAGGGACAGATAATAACAAAATATGTCCCTTATTCATTTCCCCATACAATAAATCTAGTGGCCAGGTGAATAGGATTATCAACAAGCACTGGGAGCTATTGCGTATTGATCCCATACTTCGTGAGTACACTGAGAGGGGACCAAAATTTGTATACCGAAAAGCAAAGACCTTAGCCACATTTATTTCTCCCAGTGTTATTTCCACTCCTGTTGGTAGTCCTAACTCCTTTGCTACTAGGGGATCTTTTAGATGCAATCATTGCAATATGTGTAAATTCATGAAGCCATCTAATCATATCTCTTCCCACAGTCCACACAAACGTTACAATATTCATAGTTTTATTAATTGTAACACTTCGTATGTAATCTATCTTATCAATTGTGGCTGTGGGAAGAGATATGTTGGTAGGACCACGAGGGCCCTTAAAATCAGGATGCAGGAGCACTGTAGACTTATTAGGAAAAAAGATTTGCAGCATCCTGTATCTAAACACTTTACAGAATGTGGAGAAGGGGGCATCAACAACTTTTCTTTTATTGGTATAGAGAGAATTATCAGAAGGGAAAGAGGAGGTGATATGGTTAAACCTTGGATTGTAGAGAATCTTACTGAATTTTCATGTTAAAAACAAGATTTCCAGACGGGATTAATATAGAGTGGAATATTAATCATTTCCTGACATGAATCCTATCGTTTAGAAGTTCCACAAGTTTTCTTAAATATCGAGCTACATTTTTCTAATATCTGTTATGATATATAAAACTTTACCATCAATCAAAATATTATGAGGCTATGTTTGAATTTCATGGCTGTATTGCCTTGTTACTCTGTATATCATTCGGGCCATGTATTGTTATTATTGGATATGAGATTACATAATCTAAATGGAAACAATTTCAAGAATCAAGCCCTGTATTGAATCTTCTAGGTATCCCAACTTGATATACTTATGGTCTCTCCCAATCAGTTGATCTTCACTCATATTTCTATAAAATTACTATGATGTGTATATGTGTAATTATATGAGTAGGATTATCTGGATATACTGTAGGATTCATTTTGTAATATTTGATCATAGGAACTTGATATTTAATGTTCTCACTGCATTGTCTATGGAGTATCTAATAATACTTTTTGTAGTTAATTATTATCATTCAATTTATTTCTATTGGATAAAGTTCACACATTGTTTTTTAAAGATGATGATCCAATTACTATTATGACCTCTGTCACATCAAGAGGGTTGCACATATGCTTTTACATTGGTATAGGAATATACTTTTTAATTATTTTTTTCAATTATTGGGTAGTTGTCTCATTGTATGTATTTTTGTATTGTTGTTACTGACTGCCGAATATTAGTCCTCCCACTGTCCCTGTATATATGTTTCTTAAATTTCTGGGCACTACATATTTGACACTGCGTGCGTTACCTCCACTGACTGTCTTGCGCATTGTGTGGATGCGCGCGCATGTTGTCACTATGGGAGCTCGTGGTAATGTTTACCTCCATCCACGCATGCGTGTACTCTTGGGACGGAGGGGAGTTGATTATTAGCTCTAGTCTCGTTCATCTGCGCATGCGCGGACCGACGGGACGTGGGGGTGCCTTTCATTACGTGTGGTTCAGCTCGTCATAGCCTATAGGTGGGTGTAACTCCCTGGGACTGTCGATTGGTTGTGCCATAGGGTGGGGGTTCCTCCTGGACCTGGTTGTGCGGCGCATGCATTAGATGAGCGATTTTCATTGGTTGGTTCATTAGTGACGTCATTGGTTTGGCGCCAGAACAGCAGTCAGCTGTATTTAAATGCTCTGTATATCGTGTAAGGCACTTCTTGATAAAGTGCATAACCTGCACGAAACGCGTAGAAGGGTTGCAACCCTCTATTTTATGACTTGTCATTAAAGAGTTTATTTTGCCAGACGTGCTCTCTCTCAACTCTTTGCTGTGCGCTGCACACATACTGCATAAAGTTTAAAAGAGACTTCCAAGTAGGAGTCTCATAACATCACTACGTGCCCAACGCACGTTTCCCTCCAGCTATGGAGCTTCCTCAGGGACATTTTTGCAGGTGAATAGAAGCGACGCTATTTATAGGGGAACATCACCATGGCAACGGAATCGTAAGGTGGCGCATGCGCGGGCTGATAGACACTACAGCATGTATAGGCTTATACTGCGCATGCGTGCACTTCCGTTACACGGAACGGAAGTGCACGCATGCGCAGTATAAGCCTATACATGCTGTAGTGTCTATCAGCCCGCGCATGCGCCACCTTACGATTCCGTTGCCATGGTGATGTTCCGTTATAAATAGCTTCGCTGCAAAAATGTCCCTGAGGAAGCTCCATAGCTGGAGGGAAACGTGCGTTGGGCACGTAGTGATGTTATGAGACTCCTACTTGGAAGTCTCTTTTAAACTTTAGTCTGACGTTGCAGCAATAGCCCATCATTTACCACTAAAAGGAGATACTATATATACCTTGGGATTTGTACTGGCAGTACTGACTAGTGCAGGGTTTTGTTGACTGTTCGCACCCCTGCTATGCCAGCTTCTAGGTGTTCTTCCTGAGTATCAATATACATGCACATATATATATATATATATATATATATATATATATATATATATATGTTATCTAGGAGCTGTGTATACCCCCTACTTATTACAATAGGTGGACACCTAGCCCTCGGTATATACCTCTACAAGGTGGTTTTGAGGCTATATTACTACCAAGGTGGTTTATCTAATGCACCTAGTTTGTTATATCATTATTCACTAGGGGCATTCTAGATCTGGTCTTGGTTATAATCAGTGCTGCATCTGCCTATTTACCCTACTGCATTTGTTAATCTAGCAATTTAGGGGTTAACCAATAGGAAGTGGTATAGGCAGTTCGTCATACTTACTTTTATTTTGTGTTACACGTACACTATCGGTAATATATGTTTTATGTAATGACAATAAAAGTTATATTTTATACTATATTAGTGGTGTGCATTTAAGTGAATGTTTCTTTTGAGCACACTGTCTTGTGAGCTCACCATTTCTCTAAACCTTTGGGAACCTTATATACGTGTGGGAAATTAGATGGGGATATCTGGGCTCGAAAAACAGGAGTCTGGGGGACACAGTGCAGCCTCAATACGATTCACCCCACGAACCCACAAATAGTGCCTGCGCACCGGGGAGAATCAGGGGACCACCAGTAGCTGGGGCCCCCCCCGAACTCCTGCAAACAAAAGTAATACATTTTCGCCCCAATATCCCACCTACAACTTACACTCGCAAAATCTAGAGTTTCTACGACACAGGGAACCCCAAAAGCCCCTGAACAGGTCAGGGTTTTCTATACTTTACAGGGGACTTCCATAGCCCACAAACCCAATACAGGTTCTGGGACACCTTGGCACTAACTGGGGTACCGCTATGTTACCTAGGGATAACCCAGAGCTACAGGAACACTTTTCATCCCTGTGCCTCCCAGGCTGTGCTGAAACAGGGAACCAACCCATGAACCCCTATATAGGTTCTGAGTCACCTGGGCAGTAACTGGGTATCCCCCTTAACCTAGGGACCGTTTATAGTTACAGGGACACTTTGCTTCCCTGTGCCCCATTTACCTTTCTGGGCTGTGCTGAAGCAGGTAACCCCAGCGGTGAAACATGCAAGCGTTTTCAAGGGGAGATATTGCCAGGACAATGTGCCTATATGTATCCGGGAATCAAGCATGATTCTCAGGTACATTTTTGGGGTATCCAGCAACTCTGGATCCCGACTACCTAGACACATTCTGACAACACTTTCGCTGCAAAAAAACCCTTAAAACTCATATCCTAGCAATCCCTGCTTGCCGGCATCGCTGGGCAGGCCAAAACACATAAAATCCTTTATTGTCGCATGTGACGGTGAGGGGGTACCCAGGCCATTGACAAAGGTATTTGGCCCGGCTTGGTGCCTCTGAGCCATATGGGGGAATTGTGATTGTCAGCTCTTCAACCCAATCATGGCATGGCATTTGTAATAAAGGTGTATGTGTATTCTTACTGTTCCAGGAGTGCCAACCAGCGGAGATCTGCAGGGCGTGAGTTTCAGGGGTGATTTTACGGTAAAATGTTGTCAGGGTGTGTTTGGGTAGAAGGGGGCCAGTGTTGCGGGTTACCCCGAAACATGTACTCAAGATTCCCCCCAGATTCCTGAGGACATGAGGACCACAGACCACTGGATAAAATCCTCCCTGGAAAGCAGTTTGCAGCTCACTGCCAAATCTCCCTGCTTCAGCACAGGCCAGAACAGTAAGAACGGGCAGGGAACTGAATTACATTACAGGTCCCGGTATATGCCCAAACCCCAGAACCCAGTGTGTGGTTCAGTACATCTCTCACCAAGTATAAGGTGAAGAGAGTTATAGGTGTTTTAAGTTGAAGTGTAGAGTGTCAGTTCTGCGACCCAGTGATGGCTTTAATACTGTAATTGTATTAAAAACCGTCTGTGAGTCTCCCACCAGGGATAAGGTGGCGAGAATCATATCATGTTTTAAATGTATGGGTTTTTGGAACAGTGTTTCCCTGTAAACCGTGCAATGGTAAAAAGTTTTTTAAAAAGCAGCAGTTTACAGCACAGCGCATAGCGTTTAGCTAACTTCGGCTAGGAAGGTGCAGGAGCGCTGAGTTTTGCTGTGAGTGCTGCTGGAGTAAAATCATTAAAAAGGTTATGGCGCAATTTTTATAAAGGTATATAAAAATTGGTATATAAAATATAAAAATTGATGTATAAAAGTCCTCAAGGGTTATGTTTTTGGTAAAGTAATGTTCAGAGGAAGTCATTCAGTGTGGATGAAGGTCCATTTGCATAGGAAACAGGAAGCTACTCCACCCCTAAGTTTCAAAGGACCAGTTTCGAAGGCCGTCCAGGATACAAAGGTGTTAACCATGTGTTAGTAAGAAGGGGTGAAGGAAGTGTTAGACCCTGTGTTAGCAAGAAGGTGTGAAGGAAGTGTTAGACCGTGTGTTAGCAAGAAGGTGTGAAGGAAGTGTTAGACCGTGTGTTAGCAAGAAGGTGTGAAGGAAGTGTTAGACCGTGTGTTAGCAAGAAGGTGTGAAGGAAGTGTTAGACCCTGTGTTAGCAAGAAGGGGTGAAGGAAGTGTTAGACCCTGTGTTAGCAAGAAGGGGTGAAGGAAGTGTTAGACCCTGTGTTAGCAAGAAGGGGTGAAGGAAGTGTTAGACCCTGTGTTAGCAAGAAGGTGTGAAGGAAGAGACTTCAATAAGCCATCCTGCCAAATGGCTGCTCTGTCCAGACTTTCTGGCGTTGAGCCGGCAAGGGGTCTAGCATGACAAATGGGAAAAGATAGCGTTTGTCGCACATGCCCAGTTGCTATGCTGAAGCTCCCAGTGCCAGTCTACACAGGACTGGCAAACTCCAGGACAGGTGGGATAATTTATTCCCACGCAGAGATTGGCTGGCCAGGTTAGGTATAGGGAGTTTTAACCCCATAATAATCCTTGCCGCCCATCAGGAATCAGTTCCATCTAAGTTCCATCATGCGGTAACAGATTCACCTAAGACTTATCATGCAGTGACAGATCCATCCTATAACTAGACTTAACATCGTAACTAGTAAGTGTATTTTTTTGTTGTAATTGTAAATCAAGCTGTGTATGTTCATTGTGTAAATAAATTACAAATTATTTTATCTCTTGCTTTCCTCAATCAAAGGATCCGGGTATTTTGGTGTTAAAAGCATTGGTCTCCTGTGACATCACACGATACATATGCATTAGACAGTACTGGGCTCAAGATCTGACTCTTCTTGAACCCTTATTATGGATCAGGGGTAACCAAACGGGCTTAAACCTTTTATTTGAGAGCCTGGTTACCCCTCTACCGCCACAATGTTGTCTTTAACTTTGTTTTTGTTTTCAGCTGTCTTTCATATCTTTTGATACTGTAACATTTTAGAGATAATTGCCTCTATATTTTTGGTTGTTATTTTCTCCTGTAGTAATGTTTTTTTTCTATCAATCGATTACATGTATTAAGTAATGTTTTCAAAGTATTGTACATTAAAAAATATATAAAACATTTTTTAACTACTATAGTGCTGATAAAGCAACATTAAAATAGGCTTCAGATAACTACACAGAAGTGGACATTGGAAATGAATCCCCAATAGGTGCTTCTAATATCTAGAGTATGATAGCCATGTAGCATAATAGTTCAGGAGAGAATATATCTTCAATAAGGGTATATGTGCAGTATATAGGCTTGGATGCTCACCTTGTAGCCCTAGTGTGGGATAACAAATAAAGGTAGAGGAACCCCACAGTGAGTGTGTGTAATGAGCACTCAATGAAGAGAGCCCACCCCACACCCACTAATGGAGCAAGACACCTATATCCCTAGGCTTGAGCAGAAAAATCGCCCAGTAGTATATACAAACTGCATATGATTGAAAAGAGCATATAACTCACGGTTGATGCATGTCCTGGAAAATGCAGCGATTTCCGGTAGTGGTAAATCGCAGTAGAAAAGAATGGTGGAGCACTGCTGGAAAAAATAAAGGGCTGGAGGCTAATGGCAAAATTAAAAATGCTTTATTTTAATGCATATATAGACAGAGCTACAGAAACAGGTTCTCTAACGCGTTTCGCGCTGTCAAAGCGCTTTGACAGCGCAAAACGCGTTAGAGAACATGTTTCTGTAGCTCTGTCTACATATGCATTAAAATAAAGCATTTTTAATTTTGCCATTAGCCTCCAGCCCTTTATTTTTTCCTGCAGTGCTCCACCATTCTTTTCTACTGCGATTAACTACACAGAAGGACTGACTCAAAAGCTGCTTTTGTACGATTTTTATTAGTAACAATGACGCTATTTAAAGCCTCCTAGAAACTGGGGCAAAATCAAAGCAAAAACCAGCAATATATTTATGAAAGAAAATGAATATCCTATTCAAAGTTGTTTAATAGATACTTTTGATGCTGTTCTTTTGCACATTGGAGACTTTGGTACGGTGTTTCCAAACCGAGGTTCCGCGGCACCATGGGGTTCCGTGAGAGGATCAAAAGGGTGCCGCAGGATTTCCCCGATTTATCCCAGAGCAGGAAGAGAGCAGGGCAGTTTCCTCTATCCTGATTGGCTTCATTACCCAGGGGGTGTCAGGAGCCTTCTGGGTGTGGCCAAGCAGAGGAGGAAGGAACATAGGCAGTAGAGAGGTGAGGCTGGGTGTCTCTGTTCTGTGTGTATTTATGTTGCGTGTGTGTGTTTTTCATGACTTTCTGCCCCCTCTGACTTCCCTACCCACTCTGACCGTCTGCCTCCTCTGTCTGTCTGTCTGTCTCTGTCTCCTGTGAAAGTCTCTCTGTCATGTGTTTTCTGTGACCCTGTCCTGTTGTAGGGGTGCCTCAAACTGTTACTGTGGTTAGGGGTGCCCTGAGAGAATAAAGGTTGAAAACCACTGGATTAGTATATAACCCCTGAAGAGTAAGTAGACTTATGTTTTTCAAGGAGAGAATCACAGATATAGTAATTTATTATCATTCTCTCTAACTAAATGGATGTGTTTCCCTTCTGGTGAAAGAGGATGATTACAGTTACATATTTGTAGTAATAAAGCAGCATTTTCTAGTAGAATGTTTAAAGTACATCCCTGGATTGAAAGACATTAAAACATTTTTTTTTAAATCCCTTCTCTCAAAAATAAGACAAAACATGAATGACCAGCAGCAATTTTGGTTGGTTTCAGTGATTTTACCTTTGATGATTGTCTTTGGCAACAATGTTGAGGAAAATATATATGAAGTTTAAAAATATTAATATCTCCCGAACGCATGAGCTCTGTGAGCAATTACTGGTTTGATCCTATGTTGTAGGATAGATTTGATCAAATACGGGATGCTGTTTTAATTTGAGTCTGAGATTTTGGGTCTGTACTGTACTGTAATATATGTTCTTTTCCTTTCCTCTAAATGACTATAAGGTTTAGAGCACTACAGCAGGAGCAATGATTTTAATTCATCCAAAGTGTTCCTGTATTCACACATTGAATGTACTGTTTGATATCTTGGTTTTACAGCATGCAGCAAGCGTGAGGGACAGTTATTCCAGTGAAAAGCCATGGATACTGGAGCTCTCCAACACCATGATCCGTCACTCACAGTCAATGAACAGGTATTTATTTCCTACGTTATAAAGGGCAGCATCATAGTTACTGGCACTCGGAAGTTCCAAAGACTTCAGGCCATGACTGGTTTGGAATTCAATGAAGTCCAAGGCAGCTGGTACGCCTCTTCTCTTTCTTGGTCCTATGGGATGGGATAAGTGGAACAAGGTGAAGGAAACGGTTAGTAAATATGCCTTTAATAGACACCCATTTTGGGTCCAACTGGAAAAAAGGAGCAATATACAGTAGCATACTGTTAATGTTATTGTGACACCGTATGATGGAGAGAAGAGTTGAGACTCAAGAGTAAGAAGTCGTTAGAAGATAAAGCCAGCACAAGCAAAGAAAAGTTTGAAAAGCCAGGAACAGGAATGTATTAGAGATGGGCTGAATCTGATCCTCAGTTTGTTTTACCTAAATCTGTTCCGCACACACCAAAATCATTCTGCAGATTGGGTTCTAAAACATTTGAGCGGATTCTGGACAAGGACGAGGACAACTTCCATTTTAGTAGTATCTCCAATTGTATATATATCCGCTCAAAACTCCCTACAAATAACTTAGCGAGATGTCTGTGCTGGGAAACAAGCACACCTGAGGTACCCTGAGAGATATACTAATGAATATGCGAAGTATAATTAAATGAGTCATATGCCACACTTCCTAAAAGGATTTCCATAAAAAATATTGAGTTAGCAAGTCTAAGGCACCTAGTGAATGGAATGGACTTTACTGCTGTCTGACCCAACAGGATTAGAATCCACCCTCTGTTTTAGGTAAGTTTAGCCAACTCTAACCTCCTATCAAACTGGTAATTCATCTTACTAATATACAGTAGGATGATCAGCTGGTTAAGCACAGCAACATAGAGATGATACAATGGTGTTCAGTGCAATTTATTTATTCATTTAGTATTGATTAACTTCACGTTTACATTACTATTACGATGACCCATCAGAGTACTACACAATAACCCAAAAATAAATAGATTTGTCATCATTCAGGAAAATGTATATACAGTCCCCAATTAACTCGAAGTTAGAAAAATCAGGTATCTTCATTGCAAATATTGTGGCTAGTTACTTTTTATTTAGTCTAACTCAAAGTAATCCATAACTTGAGATCAACTTGCCAGAATAACATCATTAAGGAGATGACATAAGGTACTATAATAAGATTGAAGGAAGGAGATATGGCATGGTCAAATCTAAAATATTAGTAATGTATCTTTACAACCATCACTCAGGTAAAGGACATTATTTCTATTTCTACTTCTAAACCACCCAAGGGCTCATATCAACCCCCATACCCTCCAGCCTATAATATCCCTCCCCGGCCCATAATACCCTCCCCCCCTTCGTCCCCTCTCTGGCCCACAACAAATTGACCCCCCCCCCCCGACCTGTTTGAGGAGCATCCACAGACCTTCACAGCGCACCTCCGTGGGCCGTCTGAAATCCTTTCCATTATTTATTTATTTGTTTGTTTATTTATTTATAAAATGTTTTACTAGGAAGTAATACATTGAGAGTTACCTCTCGTTTTCAAGTATGTCCTGGGCACAGAGTTAAGATGACAAACAACACATGGCCACAAATACAGTTACATAAAGTGAACAGGGTATACATTATATACAAGACATAGCATGCACAGTTAGAGATAATATATATTATAGGCGTATGTAACAGTTACAGACCAGATCAAAATGTGAGACCGCCATAGTTTTGAAAGAACATAGACTGGTGGAGGCTGTGAGAGTCTCCGGTAGATTGTTCCAGTTTTGGGGTGCACGGTGAGAAAAGGAGGAGCGGCCAGAAACTTTGCTGAACCTTGGAACCATGAACAGTCTTTTGGAGTCGGATCTCAGATGATAAGTGCTGTATGTGGTAGGGGTGAGGAGCTTGTTCAGATAGGCAGGTAGTATTTGAAGGCAAGACAGGAAAGATGAACTTTGCACCTAGACTCAAGTGATGACCAATCTAGTTATTTGAGCATTTCGCAGTGGTGTGTGTTGCAGTTGCATTGGAGAACAAAATGGCATATTGAATTGTAGAAGGTATCAAGTTTGCTAAGGTGGGTTTGGGGTGCCGAGCTGTAAACTATATCCCCATAGTCGATAATTGGCATTAGCATCTGCTGTGCGATACGCTTTCTGACCAGCAGACTTAGGGAGGATTTGTTCCTGTTAAGTACACCTAGTTTGGCATAGGTTTTGGATGTCAGGGTTTCCATAGGGCCCCTCTGTTGGCCGTTGCAGTTCCCTTCACAGAGCCCCTCCGCATACCGTCTCAAAGCCCCTCTACAGGCCTTCACAGCCTTTCCCAGGCCCACCATCCACATGTTCCTGCTTCCTCCTCCAGCCCTCCACTCCTTACTGAGGTAAACCTCCCTCAACCAATAACTCTTTCTCCTTACCACATACCTCCCCACCTCTTACCCCCTTAACTCATACCTCCCCACTCCATACCCTCTTACCCATACTTCCCCACCCCTTACCTCCCCACCCCTTAGTTCAAAAGGAATGGGGGAAAGAGGGGGAAGCTCCCGCGTCAGCTTAAGTAAAAAAGGGGTAATAAGTGACAGTAAATATGAAGTAAGAGTAATAATAAGGTGCAAATAGGGATAATATTGGCAAAACACACAAAAGATTCCCCAATGAATGCACTCAAATTACAAAGTAGGATATGATGAGTGAGTTAAAAATACTCTTTAATCAAATATGTAACATAAAATATATTGTACAGAGGGATATGGTAAAAATATCCAAGACCACTACCTTATAACACACCAGTTCCTAATTACAAATAATGTGTAAATCTTTGGAAAAACCTCAAGAAGACACTAATCTTCATCTTAAAGATTGGTATTTTTTTGTCGCTTAGTGGACAAGGTATAGCCGAAGTTTACATTTTTTTTAAGTTATGTTTGATCAGAGTCCACCGCCGCAATCTTAGGCCTTGCCCCCGCTGCCTACTACAGCGTCCGCTGTGGTGGACGCTGCGCGCACGAGAGCCCTCCCTGCAATGGCGCCGGGCCCGCTGCGAGGGGGGGCCGCAGCGCTCGCGCGAGAGCTACTCCTGCTCTCAATAGAATTGAGAGCAGGACTCGCGTCGAGCGATTAGGCACGCCCCCCGGCGGTTCAGCCAATGAGGGCGAACCTGCCGGGTGACGTCATAGCCGCGCCCCCGTCACTCCTCCGCCACGCCCCCCCCGGTCTCTCCTCCTGCAGTGAGCTGCAGACCGGGGAATCGGCTGAACGCGCCGCCAAAAGCGCGGGCGCACGTTACAGCGGCGTGACCGGGGCCTTAGCCTTAGAGGATTCAGCCATGCTGACTCAGATAATGCAGATACATGTTTTCAGATAACATCACTCTTGTGTATGTAACAGTGTTTCCCCCACCCAATCGCAGATAGGGGCCATTACAGGGTGTATGGTGCATATACCTGCTGGCAACAGGAGGGCTGAGTTGTCCGCCGATGGTAGTGGGGACACAGGAACAGGCTTCTGGAGTTCATACCCTACATAATACTTAGCAGTGCAGCGCCTCCATCTGCCGTGGAACTGAAGGTGATCTTCCACAGTAGAACTATTACCTCTACCCCCAGTAAGGTCACGTACCAGGCAGGAGGTATATGGCAAAACAGGAACGGGTTTATTATTACTCTCTGCAGTAACAGTTACACAGTCGTCTTCTGCCGGATACAGTCTGTCCCTGGACCGTCACTACAGGCCAAGGGCACCCGCAGCCGTCCTAGCTCTTCCCCACCTCCCTAGCAGAGGCAGAGGTATGGTCCACACTCACTCTCCCCCAAAGGGAAAACCACATGGGTAGGCCCCAATCTCAGGCTCCCAATTGTGTGACCTGCCTTCCTCAGAGGGAAGGAACAACCTCTAACTTTAGGGCGGTCCGGCCCTTAATTACAGCCAGAAGGCTGGCATCTTGTTGTCCCAGCTACAACAGGATGTACCACCCTCTGCTGTCATTCAAGTGCAGTACCAAAGGTGAGGGGGAAAACCCCATACCAACTACTGGCAACCTGATAGCACCAGGGTTTAATGCCTGCCCTACGGCAGAATAGTAGCCAGGGGCGTACCCTGCTACATGTAAAAATGCAAGTCCTTTTTAATAGCAAAACGCTGGCAGAAATCAGAGATCGGGAACATTGCAGAGTTAACTCTTTAATATCTCCAACTGCAGACCCCTCCTTGCGTTAGACGCAGGACAAATGATATAGGTACATATTATCAAATAGCCGTGACTTGACTTATTATATAAAAATGACCATTTTAAACGAGCCGATCAATTTTGCATTGGGATGTCCTGCTTCAATTGCGAAAGGGTCTCTGTCCACTTATCAACGGTCAGGGCTTAGTCTAGGAGTACTGAAGATCATGTAACACTTACCCTGACGTTTCAGGGAGATGTTATCTTATCGGGAAACGCCTACCTGTACTGCGGAATCTAGTGATTCAGCTGTGTCACACAGGCTCTGCATCCGAGTGCTGTGCCATGAGCTAGGCCTGAAAACGTTGGTTACTCTGGACTTCTAGGGAAAAGGATCAAACTTGGAAATATTGGTCCCGTTATAAAGCTCCAACACTGAGCCACGATAAATCATGCAATTTAGCTTACTGAAATAGCTTCCACTATACACTAAAGAACTGAGATAAAGCTAGCTCTACAAACTAGCTGCCTTTTTAATAATAGTATGAACTTCTGGTTTACAATGTAGATTACAGCGAAGCTTTTAAAAAAATACACTACCTTATCATGACCACATTGTTTCTCCTATTAGACATTTTTTCTCTCTTTTAAATTTTTTTTATGAATGCATGTGTTTACCCGTTTTCCACAGATATTTTCATACTATTTTTAAAATACCAATTTGTCTATTATATTTCTCTATTACATATTTTTGTTTGTTTTCGCTGATCATTACATAGCTATGTCAAAGCACACATGTTGTGATACTTTATTAGGCTGGTTTTCTTTTCTTATAATCTCCATATTTAGGAAAACCTCACGGTTAGGTAGTCTTTATCTGCTGTCATTTTCAATTTTTCCATGAGAACCTTGATGGGAAAAAGCCAGCCAAAGAAAACAAGTCTACAAATGAAGGGGCGTGAGAGAGGACAGCGCTCTGGAGGTTCCGATAACCATCTTAAGCATTGCCCTTATTTGCAAAGCAACTGGACCCTCGTTCCATTCATTATCATTTGCGATCATCTTTTCAATATAATCATACTCTTGTTTGAATTACATGCCTTCCATGCTTTAGGAAGTGTCTACAGACATGTGTTTGGCTTTCCAGGTGATTGTCATGTCTGGGCATGAGACCATCAGGGTGCTTGAAGTAGGTGTGGATGGCCCACTACAATCTGAGGAGCTTGGGAAAGGCTTCGACCCGCCAGGCCCAGAACCTGCAGATACAAATGATCTGAAGAGGGAGACGGTGCTGTGTCATGTGGAGAATACATGCGCGGAGTCTGTAGGTATGCAATATATTTTTACATACACCACTAGATGGAAATTGACCAACCTATGAACATTTTATTTTTATGTGGTAAAAATACTAACAATTATTTCAACTGATTATTTCATGGACAAGGTTAGGGACATGAATAAAAGTAATCACTTGTGAGAGTTGATTTTTGAGTCGACATTATACGGGTGAGATGGACAAACCTTTAAACGTGGCACCAGAACAAAATTGCTTGAAATTTTACAGGCTGTTTTTCCATTGCTACTGGCGAAAGGTTTTGCCATCATGCTCTAGACCAGGGGTGACCAAACTCGGTTCTCAAGACCCACCAACAGGTCAGGTTTTAAGGATATCCCTGCTTCATCACAGGTGGCTCAGTCAAAATCATTGAGCAACTGATTGGGCCACCTGCAGTGATATCCTTAAAACTTGACCTGTTGGAGGTTCTTGAGGACTGGAGTTGGGTATCATTGCTCTAGACAAACCTTTTAAAATATTTTTTTGATCAAGGAACCCTATCATTATATTGTGAAAGTATGAGGAACCACAACCCTCTCTAATAGCGCGTCTGAGATCAGATGCATTGTAAGGAACCCCCCCCAACCCTCTCTAATAGCGCGTCTGAGATCAGATGCATTATAAGGAACCCCAACCCTCTCTAATAGCGCGTCTGAGATCAGATGCATTGTAAGGAACCCCCCCAACCCTCTCTAATAGCGCGTCTGAGATCAGATGCATTGTACATTTTTCTGTATTTGGTACCATTTTCAAATGACCTGAAAATTGCTGGGAACCCTTTAGGGATGCCCAGAGAACCCCAGGGTTCTTAGTAACCCCTGTTGAAAACCACTGCTCTAGACCAGAGGTATTGTTTCTGCCTTCTGTACCAATTAAAGCTGCAGTTCAGTTTAAATTTTTTTTTAATTTTTTTTTTACTTTAATAGTTTCATGTGTGCAATCTCTAATTACCTAAAGAACTGTATAGCTGCCGGTCAATTCGTTCTCCATGTATTGATAGGTCGAAATTTGGTGACATAATTAGTGAAGGGATCTGTTTATATTCTGCTTGTATGTCAGTGGAAGCTCATGAATATTCATGAGCAATTCTGCACTGACATGTGCTAGAGGGAGGGCAGGGCTGACAAAGGGGTGTGCCAGGGTTTCTGACAGGACATGAAGGGGCAGTGCCTTAGCAAATGGCTGTTAAAATAAAATACAAGAAAATTGGTCTTTCAAAGTTGTTTTTTTAAAAACAGAAAATGCTAAAAGTATTTTTTCTTACTACAGAACTGATTTATTAAAAAAAACACACATGCAGGATATTGACTGAACTGCAGCTTTAATTTGTAAGTGCAACTAAATAATCAAAATAGTTTTTTTTTTTTTGTGTGCAAATTTGAGAACGTCTCCCGGTTCGAAAATGAAGACCAATTTTTATAAATATGGAGCAGGTTTGTTTTGCTTATTTACATAGAAGTTTAGGCTGCATTTTATTGCAAGCTATTAGCTGTTCTAAATACTGTAGCAGTGCAAATGTCTCAAGTTGCTTCAATATGCTATCAGGGTGGTAAATCCCAATTCACTTCTCCTTTTGATTGAATCACACAGATTAAATTCTTTCCGCTTGTTATGAAACAACTACTCTCCCATTCCTCTGCCTACTAGTCATATTTTAGGAAGAAGAGGCGAGATATCTGTGTGAAAAAAGGCAGCGAGGAGAACCGGGGCTGCTCCTGCTGCTGCTGCTGCTCTGTAACTGGAACAGTTCAGTGTTTCTAGCAGTGAAGATCCAGTCTGGCAACTTCATCTGCAATCACGTATGCAGCGTGGGGCAGACACTGGGTACTTGACTGCAGATAGAAATTCCTAGGAATGATCTTCTGTTCAGCAGTAACACCATGGTTGAGAATCATTGTTCTACATCAGGGGTGCGCAAAGTTTTGGAGCTGCGCTTCCCCTGTGCGACAGCCCCAGCGCCCGCGCCCCCTCCCTTCCTTCTTGGTGACCTGGTGTCAAATGACGTCACCCCGCAGCGTCATTTGAGGTGCGTTACCATCACATGACCCCGCAGCGTCATTTGACGCCGCATTGCCATGGCGACGCGTCCTGAAGACTACAGAACCCCAGTAAGTTGAGGTTGCAAAGGCCTCGCGCGGAGCCCCGTCACTTAACTTAATTGCCTCGGGGAAGAGCACGGGGCCGCAGCAACCGCCACACCCCCCAACAAAATCCTGCACCCCCAATTTTGCACACCCCTGCACTACATCATTATATCCTATTGAGACTAAACATGAAATAGCACTTAAATTCCTCTTCCTATATGCACAAAGTAACAAAAGCTTATTTAGCAGGATTTCCTATTACATTGTATAGAGTAAGAAATGTATGTGTTATTAGGATATTTATGTGCCTAAATTAGTCGAACTTTAATCCATAACCACCTCTCTTTCCTATATCCCTGGATTATTTTGTTTGTTAATGACGCTCTCTCGTATACCTAGTGTCTCTAACCCAGTACTTCGTAAAACTGTTTCCACTTATTCTGTATCCCTTTCTCACGGTCAATGCCTCTGTCCCTCTGTGATAATTATTCAATACACTGTAAAGCTGTCTCGCTCAGGAACATTTAAGCTGTATCCAGTTCAGTAGTTAAACGGAGTTTAGCCATTTCCCTGCCTTGTTAAAATTCAGCAAAGGGAAGACGGCTTCACTGCATGTTGAACATGGACCTGCGTTTTCCCATACCTGTCACTCTCACCGAACGCCTTACAGTATGTGATGTCAATTTTTTGTCTTTTCTATCTTCTCTCTCTTCATCTGAAGTGAAATCTTCAGCTGGATTAGTGTCTCCTTCCTTCTCAACGCTCTACACCCACGCCACAAGCCAGCCGCAACCCACGTTCACCTCCTTTGCTGTACAAACGGCACCACAGGTGAGGCAGTGAGCCTTCCATTCCGTATCAGATTGTTAGTTAGTTCTGGGTGTTCTAGCGTAGGCGTCTCTCTCTTTGTGCAAGGGGGGCTGGTGGTTTTCATCTTTCCGAGGTCGCCTGTCATTTGACCTCCTGAAGCTGATAATAATATGACCAATTCTCCACACTTTCTCTAAATGTAAAAGGTCAGAAAGCTTTACACCTCATTGACTCCTAACTTGTTTTTACTGAGATCATTTCACGAACAACAACAAAGCAGACAAAGCCGAGTCCACATTTGTATGTCTTTTGTAAAGTTGCAACCCATTTTCCAATATAAAAAAAGATCAACAAAAAGTATTTGACATAGGAGTATTTTTTATTGGAAAATTATATTCAAAATTGTGACAGATTCTCTTTTTTCATTGCATAACTAAAATGTTTTTTTTTTTTTTTTTGCTTTTGCTTTCTTTTTTAAACCGGCACACAGCTACACGGAGCAACAAAATGCTATTTTTTGGTTATCTACTAATTACTTTTAAGAACCCTGCCAGTTATTTACTTAAGCACAATTTCTTTTTTTCCTGCGTATAATTTTTATATCTTAGTATCTTATTTAAAATTAAGAGAGGCAATCGCACCATTTCTTGATTTTTTTCCATCATGTAATAGTATAGAAGATTGCCCTGAGCCTCCGGGTTGTACTCCTTTAAATAATGTAGCTTACTGTTCTTCACACTCCTCACCCACATATCTGGTGGCCAGAATGGGATGATATATTGGTGATATATATACCTGGTGCTCTGTGTAGTGAAAGGCACTGGTTTGGTTCTGCTTAATCAACCAGAAATGCATTCAGCAATCAAGTTGGAAACCTATGAGTACCGGGGGAAATTGTTTAACTAACTATAATATATATATTAGTTAAACAATTTCCCCCGGTACTCATAGGTTTCCAACTTGATTGCTGAATGCATTTCTGGTTGATTAAGCAGAACCAAACCAGTGCCTTTCACTACACAGAGCACCAGGTATATATATCACCAATATATCATCCCATTCTATATATATATATATATATAAACCATAATACTGAGTTAAGTTATGGTGAGTAAAAAAAGTGACAAAAACCCTCCACAGGAAAGCAAATATGCAAATATAGCTGTATGCTCATCTGCATGTCTTAGGCAGGTCTGCAACCCCGACTTTTCCCCATTATCACCCAGCATACAGCACTTCCACTGCAGCAAGGGATTCTGGGAAATGACATGCAAATGAGCACACAGTGTCACTTTTTGCCTCAATAACCATTTTTAACATGGTTCCCTATAGGCTTAAGCTTGCTGCATGGTCACAGCTTTGAGCACAGCCAGGGTTAAGGTGCATACCCAGAAAACCACCCACAGACAGCTGTTTCGACCTTGATGGGTCTCATCAGTGTGGGGTTGATTTTACTGGGAATATATATATGAGAAAAATCTGTAGCACTCACCAACATGATGTTGAGCCTCAAAACTGCTTTATTTGGTTTCTTTGTAAACAAAGGGATATGCTGCACTCCAAATTTGAAAAATTAAATACATACAGTTTACCGGTGCTGCTGGTTCAAGGAGTACCTGTCAAAAATATTCCAAGGCAATACTCAGGAAAAAGGGAATCCAATGCTCTACTGATGTAGAGCGTTGGATTCCCCTTTTCCTGTGTTTGGTTACTTCACACGGTGTGAATAAATACCTTTTTTGACAACATTTTTTATATTGGGAAAAAATATATATTTTATTAATTCTTTTTACGTAAACTTTTTTTTTTTTAAAGGAGTAATCTTGGGGGTCAAGGATGTCTCTCCTTTTCCATACTATAAAAAAAGCACATATAGAATTATCACCGACTATTGTACAACTTTGTTGTTACTAAAAACACAAATTTCTAATTGATGCTATTAGACTAATGGCTATCATTGTCATAAAAGTAAATGTATTGTATATTTTGTACACCCATGATTAAAAAAAAAATTGCAGAAAAATAAATACATTAAATAGTTACATATCTTGGCTGCTGAAGGGACAATTAGTGCACAATAGGTAATATATAGTGGGTCCTTCCGTAGCTAAGAGATTAAACAACATAGATGTGAAAGTAAAAATAACATCGCATTGTTTAGACATAGACTTGGGATCTTAAAACAGAAGGGGGTATTCATGAGACTGCATTTGTAAACTGAATGCCAGTGTGTCAAGCTGCAGAAACCCCCCAAAAAACAATCATCTTGTTTGCTTTTGCAGGTCTTGACTCAGGAAAACTTAGCTACACTTGTGACAGGAGTAATGGCTCCCGCAGGGGCAGTTACTCAACCTGTTCTTATCCCCATCAGTATTGCAGGTCAAGTGAACGGCCAGCAGGGCCTGGCTCTATGGACCTTTCCGACTGCTACACTAGCCACGCTTCCAGGATTGACGGCTGCTCCTCCCAATGGGGGAGTTTTCAAACTGCCTTTAACCAACCTGCAAGGTAAGGAGTCACTGATATGAGTAGTGATGTGGATTTCAGATTGGATGTAAAGTAAGTACTACAGCGATTACATGTTCTACTCCAGCTGTGCGCTCTTGTGCAGGGCATCAGAATGAGCATCCTCTTCCTGAGGCTAAGTCCCTGCTAGCGCTGAGCGCGCTCATGCTTGGAGAGCGCTCCAAGCATGACCGCCGGGTGTCCTGCTTGTACGCCGGGTGGTGGGGAGGGGGGTGGCATTGCGGGTAGTTGAGCGCGCAGGTAAGTATAGGTTTTTTGTTTACCTAAGCACCGATCGCGGGTGAGCATTTGTGCCCGCGCACGGGCGCCGTGCGCACCGTGTAAGCGGGGACTTGCATATATCTATATATAGAATATATATATATATATATATAGACTTACATATATCTATATATGTAAGTCCCCGCTGCAAGCGCCGCCCGCTCAGCCTAATGTCACTGTAAATCGGGGCTTTTCATCTAGCCCATGGAGGGCCTCAAAGTGGCCCATGGGCTGTCTGCTCCTGCTAATTTCATTGTAGTTGTTCAGGCAGCTAATTTGTTCACACTGAAAGTCGCTTGTGACTTAAGGTTAATGTGAAAGTATATGGCACAGGTGTTATAAGTGCTGGCAGAATGTTGAAGTACTGTATAATAATTTGAAAATGTATTTAAAATTACATTACAATATATGTGTGACTCTCCTGCACCTACATTTGTTTCTGACCTGGCCAGTTTGGAAAACTGGTTAAAGAGCCCCTATGTAAATCATTACATTACATAATGTATGTTGTTTCTGAGTTTCTGAACAACTGCGGTACCTGCCGAAGGCTCCTGTGAGGTTTGAAAGCTTGTTTACTGCAACATTTTTGTTGGACCAATAAAAGGTATCATACTACCTGTTTTTTTTTCTGTAACTTTACTTTTTTTTCCCCATTGCTAACATGCATAGTTATGTCCCTCTAGCAGCTGCTAAAAATTAGGTATTCATGAAGCTCTAATAAGATGTATCGGAGCACGATCCAGCATTACCTGCCATTGACTTCATAAATCACCCCCGCCCCCTCCCGCACTCCCCATTGTGGCTTACACCATTTGCACTGCTAAAGAACAATCATGTGAGGATCAAACGCTTTTACACTGTAAATAATTTTTGGCAAAATATAGGTAGGAAGATATCTTTTGTTGGACATTTTCCTCGCACTGCTTAGCTAGGAATAGGAAGATTTCGGAATGGAAAGCTCGGATTTGGGTTGGATGTAGGACTGTGATGGTACTGTGGGTTCTTGTAGTCAATACTTTGCTTGATATCAGCATGGTTTTCTTGTTCATGGAAGGAAATACTTTGCTCTTGTAATAACATATATACTTTGTAAACTTGCTGAAGTCTCCCATTCTTTCTGCTAAAATGGTCTGTATTGTCTATTTTTACCTCACAGAATACTTGGGGCTGTGCTGTTTTGTAGGAACAGTCTAGAATCGCCTCTAAAAATAGAGAGCATTGAAATAAATATGATACATTACAGAGAGCGGACATTTAAAAGTGTAACAATCTTCTAAACTAAGTGGTAACAGACAGCGCTGAGATATCTTTAACGTGACACTGCAGAATGTTCTTAATTTAAGATTATCAAATACTATATACTTATATAGGTACTTGACTACTCACTTTATTATGTAACGTGGGACACACAAAATGTACTCCCAAAGGTTCCTGCAAAGGGAGTACTGAAACTTTGTACTGGTTACTAGAATCCACCTTCAACTGTAAGGCCTTTCTAACGGTAATAGCATCTGTGACATTATACAGAAACTATGAAATAAAAACAGCTTTATAGCAGACAAGTCAGATTTGTGAAGAGAAGCCTTTTTCAGGTTATTTGAAATAAAGTTTTTGTGTTACAGGACCCTATTCTCATGCATGCGTTACACCTCTGTCTGTGTTTCATTACAGCAGCGTCCGTTCTGAACACTGCCATACAAACCCCGATGCAAGCTGCTCAGGCTTTTCAAACAGTTTACCAGGCACAGCCGACGCTCCAGGCCCAACCTTCGCTGCAGACGACTATCCAGCAGCAGACTGCCATGCAGACTGCATCAGCGCTTCAAGCCCAGGCAGCTTTGATGCCGACCTCTCTACCCAAAGCAGCAGAGGCACAGGCTCAGTTCACTGTCCAACCAGCAAGCTTTACCTTCAACCCAGCCTTTGTAAGCAGCTCCTCCTTGTACTGAATAACTACCTGCTCAATGCAGGAACCCCTTTAATACAAGAGAGACCAACAGGGCATTGCAAGCCTCCCTGGCACTGAACAGGTTTAAAGAGTAGCCTAGCCTCAAATTGTTTCCATTGGATAGTAAATAGATAACATATAGGGCTATCTGTATTAAGCAGTGCTAAGCTATAAGGTGGCTTTGGCCATATTTACTAAGCCGTGCTGTGCCATAAGACATCTTACAGCCTATTCATGGGAATGGACCACAAGGGGTCTTCGTGACGTAAGGTGTCTTACGATTAGCGTCACTTAGTGAATATAACCCATACTGTAGTATTTCTAATGTATGATATATTGAGTATCGGTTTCCCATATGTATGTGGCTGGCGTAGAGTTCCTGTAGGATTGTAGTCCACTTTGGATTTTAGCGGGAACCCCAGCACTGCTGCTGGGAGGCCAGAGAAGTGTTTTATAATGGAAAGTAAAGCAGGCATTTTGGCATTTTTCAACTGGAGAATAGCACTTGAAATAACAGTCACAGCCTATGTCTCTGCACAGAGAGTTTGTTTTGTCCTTTGGTTGCATGTACTGCAGTTTGCAATAATAGGTAGTACAAAGTGTTCTGAACAAAATATAGACGGACATGTGCCCACACCGCTATTGTCTGTGACACTGTGCACTAACCCAATGTAACAGACACGTTCAGGCAATAACGTTGTCCTCACGCATTCAAATGAAAGATCTCGGTAAACCGGTCTTTTTAAAGGCAATATTTACAGTGAGTAAATGTAAGGACATTGAAAGGGGTGAACACATTGAAATATTAACATTTATTATTTCACCTTTTCCCCCCAGCAGTTTCATACCTTTCATGCATTTCAGAACCGCTGACATAGAGCATACACATTCCTGTAAAATGAGTATGTGTATGTAATTTACTGCCTGCACAGTGCAAGTATTGTGCACTCCTCCTCCGGGTTGGCCTTCTCTGTACCAATTTTCTTCTTTTTCCTTTTTCAGATTAGTGCAGCGTCTCTCGGAGGCCAAACGCAACTACTGAGCTCACTGGGCACTGCTCCCATAATTGCCAATGCAGGTATTCCTGGTATGCAGGGCATCACAAGCCAGATCATAACCAATGCCCAGGGCCAGGCAAGTACTGTACTGATAGAAATAGCAACTTACCCTTTCCCCAATCCAAAGGCTGGGTGGCTTAGAGAAGGGTCTTCCTCTTGTAGGCGAGGTATTAAGAAGGTTGTCCTGTCATGGTACAGTCTGTAATATCTACAAAGTAAAGCAAAGAAGAGTTTTATTAATTTAGTACATTATTTGATGGAGGGAAAAAGCACAATTATCATCATGAACTAACCAGCCTTCTTATGCTTTCTGCAATTTTTGTTTAAGAGTTCTTATTTACTTTACAACAGTCATGACGATTTTGCTTGTATTTTGTAGAACATTATTCGGTGGATGCTGCTGTTTTCCATAGAATTAGTGACTTTGCTGCACAGTGAATAATTGTGCATGATTTGATTTCTAAGGAGTAAGAGGGAAAAAAACAGAAAAATGTAGAATACCTTTACCTTTAAGAGTGCCTTCATTTCTATCACTGCTGTAACGAAATACTGCAAACCACAAACAAAAGTTGCCGTGTGGAGGATTTGCAAAAACAGCTATAACCCTAACGTAAAAATGCCAAACACACTCGGCTTGTATGAAAAACAATGGTAGATTCATTATAGCAAGTGGAGTGCTCATACTTTGAAAACGGTAGATGTGTATTCCCCTAAACACTGATTTTCCTTTAAACAGAACTATTTGTTCCATTATAAATCCTGATTCTGAAAACACTTTTCCACAAAATGGGCTTTGATGCACATCAATGCATAATACCTTCTGCTTCAGCCCAAGTCAAACAGGTTCGCCATGTTTCTTACCACTGTAGCTGGGAAGGTTCTAGGGAGAATGGTGCTGTCTGTAATTTACTGGATATTTTTGACAAAGAAAAAATTGAAACCCAATGGCAGAAATGAATGCATAATGGTGTGTGTATATCAAGTAATTCCTTCAATTCCTCACAGAACCACCACTAAAATTTCCTGAGCATCTCCATGGCAGTGGGCACCAATGAGGTGTGTCCCACCTTCTAGCAGGTATAGGACAAATGAAAGACTTACACCTGTAGGAGGCCCTACATATAGCCACTCCTCCTCCTCACAGGTAGTCTTTTTTTGTCTTATCAAGCTGAGGTTAGGAGTTTAATTTGTTCTTTTGTGGTAGTATTTCTTGCCTGTCTCTCTCCTTGAAGCCCCTGACCCCTGCGATCCGCAACGGGTTTTTCCTGTCAGGGTGGCTCCGGTGTGAGCCAGGCTACAAAGTCCTTTCTGAGTACAGCTATGCTGAAGTGACCAGAAGGTAGGTAAATGACTGTCTTATAAGTGTAGGCACTGATTTCCTGGGACGCCATGGAGGGCCGATATGTTCACGGTATGCTTGCCTACCCCTCCATGTTAAGCAATGCAGAGACGTACACGCGGGCAGATGTGCGTGCATATGCACATGGGGTTGTGCATGTGCACATGTGTCGTGCGGCGTGCTCATGACGTCAGGAGTGCAGGGAAAAGAAGCCATACAAGGAGACTCAGATTTACACGTGGCACTGGGGAAAGAGAATGGCAGATATTCATATAAATATTCATAGAAATATATGTCTCGGTGCTCCAGGTTTGCAATTGGAGGAAACGTCTGCCACAAAAAAAAGGCCACTAAAAGGACAAAATATTGTCTCGCATGTGACAAGAATCCAGCATTGGAGGATAAGAAGATTTGTGAAGCATGTCTTAAAGAGGCTGTAAATGGACCGGCAGAAAACATGTCTAGGTTTTTCTCTTGAATTAAATAACTTAGGGCATTGAGATGGCCTCTCAGTCCAGCAGTAGAGACCAGAAAAGTGCTTGCTCCTATACCAGTCTAGACAGACCAGTACATTCTTCCACAGAAGATTCAGAGGATTAAATTAGATCTATGGACATAAAATTACAATCTTCAGATGAAGACCTGGAAGCAGAGGAATCCTCTACTTTTGATGTAGAGCTAGTGGAGCCTTTAATCAAAGCTGTCCACGACGTCTTAGAAATTGATGACTCAATTCCACCTACAGAAGGAAAGAATAGGATGTTTAAGGGAACACAGAGGAAACCTAGAACATTTCTTGTATTTGACATAGTCAAAGAGTTAATTAAATCAGAGTGGTCTCAACCATACAAGAAGGTGTCAATTTCGAAAGACATTTTCCAGAATGTATCCATTTGAAGAATTGGATGTAGAATTCTGAAATCATCCGCCAAAGGTGGACGCGGCCATATCTAGGATCGCCAGGAAGAAAACCTTACCAGTTGAGGATGCTACAGAGATGCTATGGATAGAAGAATAGAAAATGCGCTCAGAAAACCCTTCATAGCGACAGGGGCGTCATGCAGATTGGCAGTAGCAATTACGTCAATATCTATAGCAATTAAATTATGATTTTTCAATTTAGAGGAAGCTCTTAAAAAGCAGTTAAAACATTTTCTATTGTCAGTGTGCTTTCAAAGATGAAACTAGCCACATAATTAATTGCAGAAGCATTGTTGGACTCGGTCAGGCTTCCTGTTAGGTCTATGGCTCAGTAGGAGCCAGAAGAGCTATCTGGCTTAGACTAAGGAGTGCAGATTCCGCATCCAAGAATAACCTTTGTGTATTACCCTTTGAAGGTCAACTACTGTTAGGTAAACAACTGGATACCATAATTGAAAAAGCATGGAGAGGAAAGAGTATTTTCTTGCCTCAAGACCAAGGCATTTTCCCAGTTGTACGACTCAAGCCGATAGATTCAATAATAGGGATATGTAGAGCCTATATACCAGGCAGAGGCTTCGCTACATCAGCACCCTGGAGGGGAGGTCAGAGCAAACTTTTTCGTGCCCCAAAAGGAAGAAGTACTCACTTCATAGGTTCTAGATTTGTATGAAACGAGAGAAGTCCAATCGTCTTAGGTTGAGGGCAGAATCCATTATTTCCAAGACGCTTGTTCGCAGTCGGTCACAGACTCGTGGGTCATCAGCATAGTTACCTGAGGCTATTTTCTGGAATTTCAGAGAGTACCCAAAATAAACTATTTTGTCTGGTCCAGGAGACAAGGAAGCTTCTTTAGCCTTAAAAGAAAGCTTAAATAGTTTACTCAAAAACAGAGCAATAAAACCAGTTCCATCACATCAAAGATTTCAAGGCTTCTACTCTGTACTATTCCTGGTACAAAAGAAGGACAATTCTTTCAGGGCAGACCTAGGCCTCAAAAATATCAACACTTTTTAGGAGTAAAAAAGTTCCAGATGGAATCCCCGAGTACAATTATCGGTGCGGTAGATCACAACAAGTTTATGTTCTCAGTGGATTTCAAGGACACCTACTTCCACGTTCCTATAGCAGTTCCTCCTCAAAAATATCTAAGGTTTGCCGTAGACCAGAGTCATTATCAATTTACTGTGCTTCCTTTTGGTCTCACAACCTCTCCAAAATCTTTCACAAACGGACTAGTGACCTTAGTTGCAGAGTTAAGAAAAGAGGCAATACGTATTTTTTTATCATCTGGATGATATATTCATAAAGGCACAGAACAGAAGTTTGCTTTTGCAACATCTGGCAAGGGTGGTGATTTTTTAAAAGAATATGGATGAGTGATAAACGAATTCAAATGTCATCTCATACCCTCGCAAAACCTAAGGTTCCTGGGGGTGCAATTCAGCACGGTAAAAGGGGTTGTTGTGCTTCCCAATAACAAAAGACAGTCTCATAAAAGGCATCAAACCCATCAGAAACAACGATCACATACAGGCTCTACACTGTATGAAGATAATCGGTGTCCTATCTTCCACTATACAAGTAGTGATATGGGCCAGATGGCACACGAGGGTATTCGGATTAAAGAGTCCGACTATCAAGTCAGGTAAAAGATTCAATGATATGGTGGGAACAGGAAGAAAATCTAAGATGCTGGAAACCCTGTTAGACCAAGATTGGATTGTGCTGAGCACAGGTTCAAGTGGTTCAGGTTGGGAGCTCAACTTGGTCTTCACTCAGCACAGGGAAAATGGCCAGTCATACTTTATAGAAAGATGTTCCATCAAACATCTTGGAAATAAGTGTAGTTATGCAAGCAATGTTGTTCTTTCCCAAGAAATAGAAGGCAGAAACTTAAAGATCAGGTCAGACCACACCACTACAGTAACGTACTTCAAGAAACAAGGAGGAAGGAGCTCCTTGTTAGTGAAATAAATTGGGCGTACTTTCAAATGGGCGGAAAAACATCTCTATTGCCTTACAGCAATATATATTCCAGGAAATTCAAATACAAGGGCAGACTTTGTAAATTAGCGAACAGTTTAGTCAGCAGAATGGTTTCTAACAGACAACATCTTTTTTCAGATTAGACAGCCGAAAACGTGAAACTGTTAACCTTCTGTTCAAGGGTTGCTCACCGAGACGCTTCGTACATAGACGCTTTCTCATTCGTTTGGAAGTTCCAACTAGCACACATCTTCCCTCCAGTACACCTAATACCAGTTATACTCAGGAAGATAAGGAAAGACAGAGCAGAGATAGTGGCGATCATTCTGTTTTGGCCACACAGAGCATGGTTCCCCTTGCTCGTCAGCATGGTAAAAGACCAACCATCGGAATTACCGATATCTCCTCACATCCTATCACAGGAACAGATTTATGATCTCTATCCACAGAGCCTGTCTTTAACGGCATGGATGTTCAGTGAAGACTTTAAGACAGGAAAGGCCTATCAAAAAAGTCGTAACAACATGAATGCAGACAAGAAAGGCCTCTACCTCCAAAACCTACCATAGAATATGGCAGCTTTTTTCAGTGGTGCAGTATCGAACATATCGACTACTTAAATCCATCAAGTCCATCGATATTGGACTACTTGCAGAAGGGACTTTACCTAGGTCTTAGTGCCAGTTCATTAAAAGTTGAATTGTCAGCCTTATCAGCGTTACTGGGCAATCAGTTGGCCACACAGAACTTAATATCACGTTTTTCCAGGCAATTTGCAGAATAAAACCTCACATTATAGTGCAATTCACTCTGTGTGATATGCCTCTTGTTCTGCAGGTGCCACAAAGACACTGTTTGAACCTAACAAACAGGTCTCACAGTCTTACTGTGGAAAAGGATTCTGTTGGTAGCAGTTACTTCAGCTTATAGAATAAGTGAACTACAAACTCTTCCAAGAAAGGAACCATTCTTGATGTTCAATCAGGATAAAGGAGTACTCAGACCAGTACTTACATTTTTGCCAATATTGGTATCATTTTGTCATTTAACGTATACCATGCAATTATCCTTCCTTCATTTTGTCCAATACCAGCAAATGTTAAAGAGCAACTTTTACATTCATTGGATGTTGT
The DNA here is from genome assembly GCF_040206685.1 of Ascaphus truei. NCBI lineage: Eukaryota > Metazoa > Chordata > Amphibia > Anura > Ascaphidae > Ascaphus > Ascaphus truei. Next base: position 337,311,061 of record NC_134485.1, on the reverse strand, counting down.
CATCTATCTAAAGATACATCTCGCCAGAACAGAACCATTCAGAAAATCGGACAGTCTGTTCGTTCTTCCCGTAGGGAAAAGAAAAGAACAAGCATCTTCAAAGGCTACGCTCAGTAGATGGATCACGGCAGCCATCGGGAAGTCTTACATGGTGCAAGGCAGGCAACCTCCAGAAACACAAAGCACATTCCACCAGATCCATGGCTACCTCGTAGGCAGCAAAAGACACAAGCTTCTCCTCTAGAACGTTGCAGAGCAGCAATATGGACTTCCATAAACATGTTCATTAAGTTCTATCATTTAGACAATTGAGGCCTCAGCAGACGCATGCTTTGATCGTAAAGTACTGCAAGCGGTTGTGCATTAGAAATTAAAAGATTTATGCATTATCCATCGATTGTATGATTTATTTGTTACCCGCCCCAGTTGATACTGCTTGGGCATTGCCTATTGGTGCCCAGTGCCATGGAGATGCTCAGAGAAATAGAAAATTGTTTCACAATTGTACCGTCATTTTCTTTTCCTGAGTAATATTCCATGGCAGTGCACACCAAGCGCCCGACCCAAAGATATAAAGATGTATTAATATATGTGTTATATGTTTCAGCTAAAAAATACAAGACTACCTGTGAGGAGGAGGAGTGGCTATATGTAGGGCCTCCTGTAGGTGTAAGTCTTCAATTTGTCTTATCCCAGGTAGAAGGTGGGACTTAACCCATTGATGCACACTGCATGGAACATTACTCTGAAAAAGGAAATGACGGTAAGATTGTAAAACAATTTTCTATTTTCTCACTGACACAAGCAGGACAGAATGTATTAATAAGTTGAATGTTCACAATGCTTCTCTTATGCTGTTGTTCCTATGGTAGCTATTGAGAGGTTCTGAAAAGCCACATGTATACACACAGGTATATGTACTAGGAGGTGTGCTTTTTGCCCTTAGACTCTTGATAAAGGGCTCCTTTTAGATGGAAACGTCATATCTGACTTTTGCCATTGTGTCGGTGTGTTTGTGAAGTTTTTTCCTTTTTTTTTTTTATATTGGCAAAATGTTAAATTGCTTTATTTACTTGGTCTTCTGTAACATGCTTTTTACACATTGGAATAATATATTATGTGCTTTACAGTAGACTGCAACTGTGTATAGATGTTTATTAGTTTTGGATATTTTGCAGACACTTTCCCTTTAGATATACACATATTTTTGAGAGAATGTTATTTGTGCTTTTGTCGCTTTCTTATACTTTTTCATTATATTTATTTTCCTATTTTTTTCTCTGTGGGTATCAAGTAATTGTATTAATCTTCACTTTATATCCATGGAATTCTAAATACTTTGATGGTAAGCCTCACCTGTAGCCAGAATAAACTCATGTAATGGTGCATTTATTTGTTTAAATCTAGGCAATTGATGATTTAAAATAATAAAAAATAGATTAGTATATAAAAAAAAACAACCTTTGGAGTATTTTTAACAATAGTTCATCTGTTAGGTTACATAGTAGACGAGGTTGAAAAAAAGACATATGTCCATCGAATTCAACCTATGTTAAATTTAGACGACAGATACTTTATCCTATACAGTATTTGTATTTCCAGTATTTTGATCAAGAGGCAAGCAAACAAAAATACCCAGATGAGAATGTTTATGGAACCTCAAAACTGACACCTTCCAAGTTCTCTTCCTTGCTTTCCTTGGAATGTAAGAATGATGATGCTTTCATTAGTCAGACAGTTAACGTCTGAGCACAATAATTGACTAATGCTATTTGAATCACAGTGTTTGCATTGAAATGAAAAGTGTGTGCATTCTTTACTGGGCACAAATAAGTACTTAAGTAAGCTGAAAAATGCAAGTAATCACTTGCTTCTTGATGTGTTTGACATGAAGTGTTTTGAACTTCTTGTGGTGCAGGTTATTGGCACTCTTCCGTGGTTGCTGAACTCATCGGGGATCACAGCGGGTGCTGCATCAGCTGCTGTCCAGGCTCAGAATGTGATCCAGGCTGTGACCCCTCAGCTTCTGCTGAATGCCCAGGGACAAATCATTGCCACTCTGGCTAGCAACACCATACAGCCAGCAGCTATCCAACAGCCTTCCCTCGACTCATCGGCAAAGGCAGAACAGCAGGTATTGATAGTAGCCCAGAAGGAGATCTAGTTTTGAGAAAGATGAGGCTATTACGACTGTTATCGTGGAATCTGTCTGTAACTGAGAGTAATATCAAGAACAGACAAGGTCATGCTGGAAACAACTATAATGTTAAACCTCTGACACACTGAGACCAAGTTGAGGGGCTGTGGTGTATTTAGATGGTCCCACAAATGGGGGAAACATAGAAATAATGCTGTATCCTAAGGAATGGGAGATTGCGGTCATGTACAAAATGCTGTTTCCTACTTGGAGCAGTATAGAATGTGGCTGCAATTACAAACTTAATCTCTCAACACTTGTAAATAGGTGTGCCCCCCCCAAAAAATCTACTACTGTGATGCCTGGTTATCTAATGGCATGGATTGACCTTGATATATATTTAGAGTTTCTTCAGAATGCGCATTTAGAATGTGTCTAATAAATTAAATGCAGAGCACATCATTTATAGTGTGCAAAACAGCATGCATAGTGTGCAGGACAATAACAGAATGTGCAGAATAACATAGAAAATGCAAAGGACAACCTTTTGGGTGCACATTAGAAACTTGGGTATGTATTGAATAAATGTTTACTGTACATTGTTCTTAACAACTTTTAAGATCTAAAGAACAGTATATGACTAACAGATACAGAGGAAAATAGGAGAAATACAATAGTTATTCTGATTGCATACAGCGATCTTTTTGTAACGTTCATACTTTTTGTTATTGTGCCACAATCATTAGAGCCATTTTTACTCCGCATTGTTAAGTCGTACAACACCTTCTGGCACTGGAACACTCGTTATGGCCCATTCAAGTAAATTGACCATAATGTATCTTACAGTGCTTTAAGCTGTCTTATCACATAGCACTGCTTAGCAAATAGGGCCCTTAGCATTATTTTTCTCTGCCTGTAATTCTCAGATGCAGTCGATTCAACAGATCCAACCTACCCCAGCTATTACTCCATCCTCCGTTGTCATGGCAAGCCCACCTCCAGCCACTACATCCTGTACTACCCAAGTCCATGTCAATTGTTCAGAGCCCCCAACTGTGGGCCAGCTGGTGTCCAGTAAGTAGCTCTGCACCAGATGCTTGTTGGCTTTTAAAATGGCGCATGAAGTTCTACGATTTCAGCTTCTTCGAATTACACAGATTCCACCCCCACCATTGGCAGCCTCTGTAATTTTGGGCTCGAGACATTAGGACCTTGTGTCTCCGGTGGCAAAAACTGAGGCAATAGTGGAAAAATGGTCAATAAATTGGTTACCACCTGAGTCTTTAATGCTGGTTTATTTAAATAATCATATTACAGTATTTAAACAGGTAGGAGCTTTTATTCTGACATATTTGGAAACGAAAATAGTGCCAACCAATTAACCAGGATTCAACGTAGTCTAAAACAATAAATATGAAGCAATAAATAGATATAAAATGTAAAATTTATAGTGTACTTAAAGTCCCACAACTAGAGTCAAAGGAGGTAATTCCAGTTCCTCCAGAAACAGCTTGCACAGAAAAGAAAAAGAGTCCTCCAGCTTGTAGACTCAAGTCATCATCCCAGACGTGTAAGATAGGGAAAAACAAAAACAGAAACAATGGTATAATATAGGTATAGTTCAAAATATATATGCCATACACTAAATATTAAAATACACGCACTTACATGTGACTAAACCACAGTGGGGAATAAAGATGTATCCCTCCACAACATCCAGTAGGAGTCTTAAAAAAGTAGAGAAAAAAAAGACATAGCATAATAAAATGTAATAACAATAGATGGATTAAAATAAGATGCACTCACAAACAGCAAATTCACATGGGCATTTGTGAATAGCTTTCCAGTATTGTTTCTGCCCACTCTGGTCCAGTCTTCCCATGCAAGATCACATTTCAGCGGTGTTATCAATTGTATGGCAACATTTGCTTCAAGCCCAGACTTCGCAGCAGCATTCCTATAACCGGAATGCCAGCATGTGCTATAGCGAATCCCCAGGTTCAGGAAAAATACAAACGGCACGGATAATATAAATTGTCAAAAATGGACAAACTGGTTTTCCAGCCAGTTTGTAAATTTTTGACAATTTATATTATCCATGATGTTTGTATTTTTCCTTAACCTATGGATCTGGGCGGTGTCAGATACATTCACGAAGCAAACACATACACCAGATACATGCACAATGGACTCACATACCACAATGGACTCACATACCACGCACAATGCACCATGTACACACATACCAAATACATATACTATAGACATACACATCATATACAGTACTTGCACATACACATACACACCAGATACCAAATATATGCACCATGCATGCGCGCACATATACCTTATACATGTGTCATATACACACATACCAGGTACACGCACTAAGCACACACACAATATACATACACTCATACATATCAGCAGGCCGCCGACAGGAGGGCTGAGCCGGGACAAGTGTCCCGGTGGCTGTGGTAGGCCAGCCTGACAGACGCTGCAAGTTAGGCCCAACCTCTGGTCAGGTCCAGCTGCCGGTCCTTTCGTTGCCGCCGGTCCTCTTGTTGCCGCCGGGCCCAGGCTCTCCCCCAGCTGCGGACCTCCCTCACTAACACTGTCCCACGCCGAGCTACTGTCGTCAGCACATGCCTCTCTGACTTCATCGGCATGAGAGGAAGGCCACGGCGTGGGCTGGCGTCACCAGCTCTGTGTTAGTGAGGGAGGCCCACAGCTGGGAGAGAGCCGGGGTCCGACAGCAACGAGCGGCCAAAGGCCTAAGACGTTCCCCAAGGTGGGGAGGGGTTGTATGTAATTGAGGGATGGGGGGGTTGGGTTGTATGCATTTGGGGTTGTTGTATGTATTTGGGGGGGGTTTCTATGTATTTGAGAGATGGGGGTTTGTATATATTTGTGGGGGTGGGGGTTGTATGTTTTTGTGGGGGGATTGTATGTATTTGTGGGGTGTCACGATAGACCAGGTCTTTTAACACATTTATATTTAAGGGATCAGTCAATAGGCAAAACAAGGCAGTGAAATAAAATGAGGTTTATTTGGATAAGACCTCGGAAACACACAGAAACACAAAATACAGGAAATATACACACTTACTGGGGTTTGGGGGTTGAAAACGAGACTTTCCATGTTGCAGGGTGCGTGCAAAACGCTTAACCCTGTTAACTCCACGTCACTGGAATAAACCTGGAACAAGCAACATTATTCCTCAGAACCAGACCTCAGCTGGCTAGGAGTCCCTGGCACCTCAATGCCCTTGTGAAACCCTACCGGTGCTTCACTGGACCAGTCCCAAGATTACCTGTACAGTTAGTCTGGAGACCGAGAGAGATATTTCTGAATGGGTAGTCCCTTTCATAGACTTCTGTGTCCCTATGGCTAACATGGGCAGGGACGGTCCACAACTCAGAACTGGGAACTTTTCCCACCAGCCAATCAGAGCGGGATCATCTGGGTGATGATGTCAGAGGAAGGGACGTCCCTTCCCCCCAGCCCACTCATTGGTAGCCTTGCTACCAAATGGCCCGACACCTCTGGACATCCTGGTTCTCCTTTGAGCTCAGATGGGTATGCAGACATCTTGGCTCCTATGTAAATGCTCAGGCTGACTTTGTGGATATTTATACATACAGTATAACACCGTATAAACCATACATTAATAAAGTATAAACCTTCGGAAACCTTATATAAAGTATGTGTGGGAAATTAGTTGGGGATATCTGGGCTTGAAAACGAGTCTGGGGGACACTGTGCAGCCCCAATGTAATTCCCCCCGCGTACCCACAAATAGTGCCTGCATGCCGGGGAGAATCAGGGGACCACCAGTAACTCGGCCCCCGAACTCCTGCAAACAAAAGGAATACATGTTTGCCCAAATATCCCGCCGAAAACGTACACTCCCAAAATCTGGGGTTTCTAGGGCACCGGTAACCGTAAAAGAGAAAAATAGTGTACTTTTATTTTCACACTGCTTGGCTGCTGGCAATGCAATTTGGTCCCAACACATAGATTTCCCATAGACTTACATTGGATTTCCAGAGTCCCCCCGATCCTTATGTATGGACGGGTACCCGCAAACCTATACTGTTTGCGGGGAGCCATAACGGTATTTGGAGTACCCCTAAACCAGAGACCCCCCTTTTTTATGGATCTTTAGAATATATTTTACCGTGGCTCACTTTTCGTCCCGGCTGTGCTGAAGCAGGGCACCCTAGTGGTGAGTCGCGGTTACGTTTTTAAGGGGAGATATTGCTGGGGCAATGTGCATACATGTATCCGCAAAATCCCCCTTAAAACTCATGCACCAGAAATCCCTACTCAATTACATGCCCGGAAAGGGGAGAACACAAAAAAATCTCTTTAATTCATTTTGGGCAGTGGATTCCTGCCTAAATACACATGGATATCATCTGTGGTGTTCTGCCAGGCTCTGTTCTGGGACCCCTACTCTTCTCATCAATGATCTTCCCACAGCTTGTAAGGGAGCCTCAAAACACATGTATGCAGATGACACAATCCTATATGCACACAATCCTATATGCACACAGCCATAGCCTCTCCGACCTTCAACACATACTTCAGTCTGACTTTTTGAGACTCGAAAACTGGATTTCCCAAAACAAACTTGTTTTTAACCACTGACAAGACTGTAACAATGGTATTTAGGACCAAGACTACATTTTTAAAGCTTCCAGTGACTGAGCTCCAGATCAGAACCAACGCTAACACCACCCTAACTCCTGTTACTAGTTTTAAATACCTGGGTATATGGTTTGACTCCCACTTAACATTCGGGATGCACATTGATACCCTGACATCCAAAACCTATGTCAAACTAGGTGTACTTTATAGGAACAAATCCTCCCTAAGTCTGCTGGTCAGAAAGCATATCGCACAGCAGATGCTAATGACAATTATCGACTATGGAGACATAGTATACGGCTTGGCACCCCAAATCCACCTTAGCAAACTTGACACCCTCTACAATTCAATATGCCGTTTTGTTCTCCAATGCAACACACACCACTGCGAAATGCTCAAAGAACTAGATTGGTCATCACTCGTGTCTAGGCGCAAAGTTCACCTTTCCCGTCTTGCCTTCAAATACTTTCTGTGCAAGCTACCCAGCTACCTGAACAAGCTCCTCACCCCTACCACTTGCAGCACTTATCATCTGAGATATGACTCCAAAAGACTGTTCGTTGTCCCAAGGCTCAACAAAGTATCCGGCCGCTCCTCCTTCTCTTACCGTGCACCCCAAAATTGGAACAACCTACTAGAGACTCTCACATCCACCACCAGTTTAAGTTCTTTCAAAACTAAGGCTGTCTCACATTTTAATCAGGTCTGTAACTGTTACATACACCTATAATATATATTATGTCTAAGGCTGCGGCCCCGCTCGCGCTGAGCGCGCTCATGCTTAGAGCATGAGCGCCGGGTGTCCTGCAACTTGCGGATGCGCGAGCGGAGGGGATGAGGGGGAGGCGCAATTGCAGGCTATCGGGCAAGCGGGAAAGTATAAAAAGTTTATTTACAAAAGCGCCGAACGTGTGTGCCCGCGCGTGAGCGGGAACATACATATATATATTATGACACACAGAAATATCGCTCAACACTTAAATAAATTGTGTCCAAAACACCTGTTAATCTATGCCCGTGTGCTATTTAAAGGTTGCTTTTCCTCTGTTGTTTCCATACATATATATATGCATGTAACCGCTCCAAGCGCAGCGCGCTCAGTGCGAGCGGGGCCGCAGCCTAACTGTGCATGCAATGTCTTGTATATAATGTATACCCTGTTCACATATGTAACTGTATTTGTCCAAGGACATACTTGAAAACGAGAGGTAACTCTCAATGTATTACTTCCTGGTAAAACATTTTATAAATAAATAAAATAAATATAGGGGTTCCCTAATAATCACCCCTGCTTCCCTGCTCCCAAAGTCACTTTCCTGCAGCTATCTCCTGGGGGAAATCACAACCCAACTTGGCATTCGTATCCCACAACCCTGCAGGGGACCGTATATGGGGAACATGGTTACAGAAAATACATGGTTTTACCTTACTGGACCCAAGAGCTAACCCTCTTGGCCCATTACCCACAGTCTCTAGAGGCAACTGGCTAGGCTTCACTTGTATTAATGAAGGCCAGCTACCTCCGTCCGTTACTGGGGGTCATATGTATTTGGTGGGTGGGAGTTTTTTTTTTTTTTGTATTTGGGGGGTGGAGGGTTAATTTTGTATGTAATTGGGGGGTGGGAGGTTGTGTGTGTGGGGCCAGGGGGGGAGGATGGAATAAGTGTGAGGAGGGGATTTTGAGTGAGAGTAGGGCAATTGATGGAGGGGGGGGAGTGAGATGAGTGGGGGTGTAAGAGGGGGAGAGGGGGTACGAGTGAGATGGAGGGGAGAGAAATACATGGGAAGAGGGGAAGGAAATAGAGGGGGCTCGCAAGACTGCCGACACGGGGGAGTGGAGGCGGTCGTAACTCTAGTCCTGGGCCCCGGGAAATCTGTATGTGGCCCTGCATATCAGATACATGCAATATACACACACATACAAGCGACATATACATGAACACTAAAACATACCCACATCAGATACTAAACTTTAAGGACACAGATGCATACACAATATATATATGTGGACTATACACACACATTAAATACATGCAATACACACTACAAATACAATACAAATACATGCAACAACAGACACACCAGATACATGCAACAACCACACACCCAAACACCAATACATCCACCATACATAAACACAGATACACACACGCACCCCAAACCCTCCCTCCTCCCCACAAAGAGGGCTAACTAGTGCCCCCGCATGGCTTGAGTCTGACTTTACAGCTGCCTTGACTGCCATGTGAGTGCTGATACTTGAAACTAATTGACTAGTCTAGTGCAACTTCTCTTCACCCTGTCCGATATCAACACCTTAACCAGGATTGCCTTCGGTGCTAGTCAGTTCAGTGCTAGACCAGATAAATGGTGTTAAGCCACAAGGCACATTATAACTTATTGAAGGTAATGGGCGGTAAGGTACTAATATGGCCCAAAGTAAGTAACCCAAGCTCACAGATTCTGGGCACTGAGATATGAAGGGCGTTTCCCATATGTATGTATATTCTATGACTGCTAGTATAACTAGGTCATTTCTAATCCCAATGCAAATTCTACTATATACTAAGTGTAGCACACTTTCCCCCACCCCCTGGGAGATATGGCAGCTACTGTGTATGTGCTGCTTTACCTGTGGCTCACATGGGGGCAGAGCCTCCGCTGCTGGGAGCCTGGGGTGTGTAGGATCCGTCTGGTGACAGCGCCTCCACTTGCACGGGATCCTACTATGTTGGATAACCCCGTGACAGGACCCAATACAATAATACACACACTGAATAAAATAACAGTTTACTGTATGCATAATAGTAATAAGAATAATACCTCGACCAAGCCAACTAGGCCTCGCAGGGCCGTAACCCCACAATGTCCTCCAACCAGTGTCCCCACCTGATGGGTTATACCCCCAACGTACTGAGGGGCCCTTGGGCAACCAACCACCCTGGTGTCTACAAGTAACAACCCACCCAAATGTGTGACAGCGCTGCCCACAAGAACTGATGGTGTATAGTTGGTGCACTTGTAGTACCTGCCCAGGTAATGCAGATCCACTGGTCCAGCGATGTTGGTGGTAATCTGGTCCCAGACCACCTGATGCCAGGTTGCAGCCGTGTCCTGTCTGTGTCCCTCGCACTGGCACTACAGGGGCAGTGTCCCTATCTATGGGCCTGTCCCTGCAGCAACCACAAGCTGAGGGGAGTCGGGGCCTAGTGGGGGGGGGTCTCTGGCCTAGTACATGGGCCACAGACGCCCTGCACACACAACCTAACCTGATCCTGTCCCAGCTCCGACTGGGCAGCAGGGGATTGCTGCAGCCCGATTGGCTGTTTTGTGCTCACATGCTATGCAGCCCCTGAGCATTATGGGGCATGTAGTTCCCCTGCGGACCTCTAATTGTAATGGCCACCGCGTCCCTATCACCTGTGCATGTGTGCGCCTGTAATGGCCGCCACAGATCCTCCTGTGCATGCGCAACTTTAAAGATGGCCGCCGCGTCCTGCACTGAGGAGCTCCGGCGACCGCATCGCCGCTCCAGCCCCCACCGCAACTCCAGGCATACCAGGCATCTGTCCGCACCCTCCGGTAGCACCCGCAACCGCCGCGGAGGTAAGGGGGGGGAGGGACAACGGGACCAAGGGGAGCCCAAAGGGGGACCTGGGCTATATAAGTACTGATCCGCCCTACACTGTCAGGATTCCATGTGAATCCTTCCATATAAATACGTTAGTATAATTGATAAAAGGGGCCTATTACGATACTTAACATTTTTAGTGCTAAAAGGGCCAGCAATGTGCTGACTCTTTTGTCAAAATCATCCGGCTGCATAACTGGTGCAGAGAAATGCAGAAGATTTGTCTTTAAACGAAATTCCCCATTGAAAGCAAAAATAAAATACGATACTGTTTTTATAACCAGTGATGCTATAATTTTAGTAGCCTACAAACAAACAAACACATAAATTATCATCGGAGATATGTTTCAGCATTGTATATATGTCCTTCTTGCAAGGGTCAGGTCATTTCAGAGAGGTTTACAAAATAGCAAACCTATACATACATCCCAGAGAGGCTCCTTCATTGTAAACAATGTAATTACGTAAGACATGGGGGCAAGATAGGTGTTTAAGTTGATGTAATACTTGTCACTGTATATCTTCACAACCGCATGGAACTTACATAGTCATGTTTTTATGTTTAGAGCCACACACTGGGGGCTATGATGAAAATGGAATAAACCTTGAAGAGATTCGGGAGTTTGCTAAAGAATTCAAAATCCGACGCTTGTCTCTGGGTCTGACGCAGACGCAGGTTGGTCAAGCTCTGACTGCCACAGAAGGACCAGCTTATAGCCAGTCTGCGATCTGCAGGTAAGGAATGGACCTCTTTGATATACATGTAGACCTACTTCTATTGTTGGGCTTTTATACTACTGGTAGTTAGGTGTACTCCTGCATGGCAGATATTTATAAGGACAATATTGCATATTGTTTATTCATTTAGAGAAGTTTCTATATTGTTGGGTTATTCATGTAGAACAGTTTGTATATCAGTGGGTACATTTGTAACCACGTTTGTGTGGGTACATTAATGGACGAACAAGAGTTCTTCATAGATATAACCAGTGGTTGACAAATCACCAAAAAATCTACTCGCCACACAAAAAAATCTACTCGCCACCTTGTACCAAACGTGTGCTGCTTAGGCCAATAGGAGCTCGCCACGATGTTAAATCCACTCGCCCGGGGCGAGCAAATGTATAGGTTTGTCGAACACTGGATATAACTGTGCACATAGGCTTGGAAATTTCATAGGCCTTCTTGACATGTATACGTTAGCTTTGTACACACTTTCATCTACAGTATGAATTTAATAAGTAAATTATGACAGATCATTAATGCATGCCAATTATGTGTAAATTGTTCATTCATGCAAACCAAATTGTGTGTGATAACCTTGTGCCTGATTTTGTATTCGTGCAGACCAGCTTGTGCATGGATGGGCATTACATAGTACAGAAGATTGAAAAAATACCCAGGTTCATCAAGTTCAACCTGTGTTAGCTACATACATAATGTCCATCAAGTTCAACCTAAGTTAGATACATACATAATGTCCATCAAGTTCAACCTAAGTTAGATACATACATAATGTCCGTCAAGTTCAACCTATGGGTACTAATGGAGACAAGCTTGTATATGATTGCATGTTCATATAGAACAGTTTTTGTATCTGTGGATGTTTATGCCACTTGAGTGTTATTATAAATTATTATATATAAATGTTATAAAATTTCTATTTAAGTAATGTTGTTAACTACAGACATTGAATAGTTCATAAAAATGCATCAATACATAGATGCTGATAGCTAAAATACTGACATAATCAGAACATGCTTTCTCCCTCCTGTGGCAGGTTTGAGAAGCTGGACATTACGCCGAAAAGCGCTCAGAAGCTGAAGCCTGTACTGGAGAAGTGGTTGATTGAGGCGGAGCTGAGGAACCAGGAGGGGCAGCAGAATCTCATGGAGTTCGTCGGCGGGGAACCATCCAAGAAGCGGAAGCGGCGTACCTCCTTCACTCCGCAGGCCGTGGAGGCCCTGAACTCCTACTTTGACAAGAACGCCTTGCCCACCGGGCAGGAGATCACAGAGATCGCTAAGGAGCTGAACTACGACCGTGAGGTGGTGAGGGTGTGGTTCTGCAACAGGCGCCAGACTCTGAAAAACACAAGCAAGCTCAATGTCTTTCAGATCCCCTAGAGAGGATGAGGCTATCTCACTAACACCACCTAATTCCCAGCACCATATCCTCTCCCCGTTCACCGGTGGTGATGCCCTGTGACGTTCTTCTGTGAAAGCACTTTGTGACTCAATCTCTGCTTTATCCATACTATGGCTGGCTGTCTCTTGCACCCAAACCCTTCTCTCTTTTTTTTATATGACTAAAGCCAAGCATGGTAAAAGGTCAATAGCCATCGCGGCCGGATGTCTCCGGTGGCCTTACTGCACAGATTTTGCATACTCTGTGCGTTTGTGGTAGCCAAATGGATTTCCCTCTATGGTGGGACAACAATTATTTGGCTTCACTAAGAAACAAGGGTTACTGTTGTGTTTGATGCAGCTTAGTTATATCATTATGTGGAGTGGCACAGTCAACACTTGTAGTTAGGATGTAATCTGCCCTCACAGTACACACATGGAGAGATTCGCCTTCTATGTCCAGCAGGAGTTTAACCAAATGTTTAAAGCCAGTGACTTCCTTTTAGGTTTCATGTATAACACCAACATATTTACTTTTCATACTATAGCCCTACAAATTAGATGCTATGGGGTAAATTCTTTGTACTCCAAAGCAGCAGTTCAGGCTGTTTTTTGGCCGAAAATCCCCAATGACGTCGACAGGGCGTTTTTGACCAAAAATCTCCAAACAGCCGCTTTAAGCAAATATAGAACTTACCCCTTTGTCTATTTTCTGTGCTTCTTGCTTGGTCCACAGGATTTACAACTTGTAAGGGCCCCGCCCTGTACTGTTCTTGGGGAACACTGATGTAGGAGAGATTCAATGCTTTTTTTTTTTTTTTATCTGAGCCTAATGCACATCTTTCATTGCTGACTTCAGAGTGAAAGTGAGAGAACTTGGAAATGTCCTCATCATTTTAGAAAGCAGACTCTTATGCAAATTGTGGATTTTTTTTCATTATTGAAGGTATATATATATAATTATTTTTTTTTGCGTTTTTTTATATATCACAATTTGTGTTTGCTTTTATGGAGTAATGTCTGGGGAAACAAACTATTACATTTTGGAGGGTGTTGCATATACATTTATTCCTGGAAGTTAGATTTTTTTTGGTTTTAGAAATAAGTCGCATAAAAGACAATTCTCCCCAAACAGTTTTGCACCAGTTCTTTACTCTGAAAAATGTTGGGTATTTCCTTACTTAATCCTGATCGGCCTTTGTCCCAGTGGAGTACTGGAGTGGAACGCTTATGAATTTCACTGCAATAACCTTGTGCTCCAAAGAGCTTACAATCTAGGGTTGTGGTAGCTAAGATGTGGGGAAATAAAGTGATTTTCTCCAGCAATGTACACTCTCTCACTGTCACTATGCTCTGTTGCAGAACCCTGTGGCATCAAAAGATTTATAGTTGACCTAATTGTAGCATCTACTACATGGCTGTCATATCTCATCATTTAGATTTAGGGCCAAAAATATTGGTCTGGAAAAATCTCAATCTTAAATATGCACTTGGAATACGTAGTAGAAAAAAAACATATCAAGATATTAGCTATGCTCTGCGTTGATTAAATCAATTTCAACCATAGTATTTGAGATAACTATGCTTAAGCCTTAAATCTGCACTTGAGTCGGTAGTGTATTCAACTTTTCACTTTCATTTATCGTGTTATCTGAATGTTGGCAGGAGTCATTACATCATATTAACGAGTTTTACCACCAGTGTGTATGAACTCACTTGTAATTAAAGAAAAAGTAATGTTTGGAGCATCAGCAAAAATGGGCTGTTTTCGTGGATGTGGAAACTTTCAGAGTGTGTTACCCTTATGAAGTAAAGACCTTGTGGTTTCTAAATAACAAAGACAGACTAGGTCACACCGAAACATTAACCATCGCGCAGACTGCACTGCCACCTCTGTTTTACAAATGGGAACTGCAAAAACATGACTCCCTATAATCTGACGTCATGTAGTTGGTTACCTTACACAACCGCAGACACACACAGACACTCATTGATACACAGAAGACGGGGGAGTGGAAGCAGATCATCTGACTGGGTCCAGTAATACAAACTTTTTCCGCAACACACTTTCCAGACGTGAAAAGCTTTCTGTCCGAAGAGATTCCAATGTGGCATGACTTACACATGTGCTCAGCTAACCGTCCTGAACATGACAGGCATTGCTGAGCAACAAAGCACAACACATTGGACCTGGATATAGTTTTGCGAGATTGGAATAGAAGAGAGGAGGATCTCTTATGTATGTGTTTGTCCCTCTCCTACCATGATTAGTAATTGCATTGCATAGTTTCACATGCCTATCCCTGATTAATCCCGAATTCTGTTGAATCTGTTTTTTGAGCACTTTAGTACAATTTGCATAACATATTGTACATAGAAAATGACAGCAGACGAGGATAATTGGGCCCCCCTGATGTGCACATTTTTACTACTTTCACTGTAATACCTTAAACCCAAGTTGATATTATTCCCTTGTGTTTTATCCTAAACCTATTTGAATGTATTTATATCCAGTAGCTTTTATGTGCATTGGAGTCTGTAGTGAAGAAGTACTGCAAAGAATGGCCTTTCTTCTAGAATTTCTCTATATATGAAACATACAGTATATACTCTCCAGCTGTGCTTTTTTTTCTTCCTTATACTGATGCAGCGGCCGTTATTCGAACTCATCACGGCGCCGATTTTGAGTTCTCTGCTGTTCCCCAAGCAGCATGAACGCGGCCAATCGCCCCAGGCACCCGCGCTTATCGCGGATGTTTTGTTTGAATTTCATGGATTCTGTTTCTTCGTTTGCAATAAAATGGATGAATTGTAATGTGTGCAGTACTGTGCTACTGTGTCAATTTCATGTTTTTAATAGCCAGAACACTAAAATGCGTTTTTCTGCTCTCGCCGCGCTCGCATCTTAGTGCGGAAAGGCTGGGATTCATCCCGCGGTTTCAAATCGGGATTCCGATGTACAGGACGCGTGAAGTGTTCGAATAACGGCCGCTGCATCAGTAGCTGTTAAAACTCTATCATATTCACATTGTCCCACTGTACATGCTGGGATACTAATCTCTTTGGGCATAAGGCATTTGATGACAAACCATTGTTTTTTGTCAATAGGGACAAAGGTAAAATGAAATCACAGAATGGAGAGCACTTGATAGCAATAAAACTCCAGTAGGGCTACAAATATTACCAAAGGCAGTGGAACTAACCTCTTTCAATATGGTGAGAATAGGTAAGGCACAGTTAAAGCTGAACTTTCATTCACTTAAAACAGCAATTTGTGCTGATTACTGCGGGGGGTTTTGCCTCTTTATTTTTTTTTACAGTTATTTACTTGCCTTCTCCAACACTGTTTTCATTTTTAAAATCTGATGCTTCGTTTAGGAGACGTACTGTAAGAGTTTGAAGCATTAAAATAAAAATGGTGTTCTCCAAACACCCCAGCGCAGTCTAAATGTTACCATGGTAACCTCAGATAGCTGGAGCTTAAAATAAATCATAATGTTTAACACTAAAATTTTAAAAAAAAAAAAAATACAGGAAAAGCTCAGGGGACTAGATACAAACATCACATGACCAAAACTAATACAGGCATACCCCGGTTTAAGTACACTCACTTTAAGTACACTCGCGAGTAAGTACATCTCGCTCAATAGGCAAACGGTAGCTCACGCATGCGCCTGTCAGCACGTCCTGAACAGCAATACCGGCTCCCTACCTGTACCGAAGCTGTGCACAAGCGGGGAGACTATAGAGCCTGTTACACATGCGTTATTTACATCAGTTATGCACGTATATGACGATTGCAGTACAGTACAGTACATGCATCGATAAGTGGGGAAAAGGTAGTGCTTCACTTTAAGTACATTTTCACTTTACATACATGCTCCGGTCCCATTGCGTACGTTAATGCGGGGTATGCCTGTATGGGCTTACGGAGGGGGCGAGGTGGGGAGGCTTGCGGCTTTAACTGTACATTGCCCCGTTTCTCACTATATGAAACGGGCCCAAGAGTTTGGTCAAATGTTACAGAGCTTTAGTCTTAAAAGAAAGACCCATCTAGAAACATTCGGAGTAATTTAAGGTGCTTTTGCTGCAAAACTGATGCAAAGGAAAAACTCCAAATTGCTTTCAAGGCTACTCCATTTTGTTTTATGCCAGCTGTTCTTTTATTATTATTATTATAATTATTATTAGCATTTCTTCGTAAAGTGCCAACATATCCCGCAGCGCGGTACAATGGGGGTACAGAGTGATGTATATGACACAAACAGAATGATCTTACCAAATAAGGACAAAGAAGCGCAAACAGATACAAGAGGTAATAAGGGCCCGGCGCGTGAGAGCTGACAGTCTTAGCCTAGTTTTGCAGCCTGGAGACTTTAGTACATAGCCCCCAAAGTGAGCGACTGGTATTTGTATGTTTAATAAGTTAAAAAGATGTCATCTTCATCTTTTCTCGAAATGCAGACCATTATCTGTGCTTTAAATGTTTTATTTTGTTACTTCCTTGGTAGCTGGCGGCTTTGGATTGCTTTTGTATGACGACGTCATGATGATTACCAAAACAACTACGGTTGTGTGACGAGATTTTGAGATATTTACCACTTTGCTGCTGTAAAGAAAAATCATTCATTTTTCACAGGACACAAAAGGTGCATTTCTTTTTTTAGTTTACAAGGGATAAAATCATGAATGGAAATCAGCGCCATTTTTGTTGTATTTCCCTCCCCCCCCCCTTTTTTTTAACGTAGAAAAGTGTACGTATTTTTAAATAATAATTTCTTGTAACTTGCTGCGGTTTCTTGGTGTCTAAAATCTTTGGACATTTTTTTACAACATATCTATTTCCTAATAGGACGGTTTGTGTCAAGAGATAAATGATGATAAATCCTACTGTTATTCTTTATTTTCTGTTTCTTAAGTAGTTATGCTGCCATTAGATAAACAAATAAGTCCCAGAACCACAGAAGTGTGCTAAGCTTTAGCTTCATATTCATTTGAGTGGGAGTAAAGCTTGGCTCCCTTTGGTGGGTCTGGATCTTTTGTGTGTAACACGATAATTCTCTGATGCAAATTACATGGTATCCGAAGAAAAGAAACACGTTGATTTTTTCGCAGAAAACAAATAGGTAAAATATTAATTTTAAATGTCATAGAAACATTCAAAGAAAGCTAATTGTTTAACGTATGTGTGCGTTGTTGTTTAACGGAGCAATCCATGCAATATGCAATATTTGTTTTTCCTTAAATAAATCAGTTCTGTAGTATTAGATAATACTTACATTTTTGTTTATTCAACTCAATGCAATTTTTGATGAGTTTTAAAACATCCTTTGATTTGTATAGCAGGCATTAGCCCACCTCCCCAGCAGTCCAAGATCTTTGCAACACTTTCCTGTTTGTGATCATTTGCTGCCAATATTCCCAGCAGTTTGAGCAGCAAACTGTAACAATAGATAATGTTACCTAATTATAAAGCCGGTCCTTGCTTATCTGATGGAATGTGTCCCGCAAACCACCGTCGGATAACGGACCGTTTGATTGCGAGTCCATGGTAATCTGCAGCACTGAGCGTCCGATAACCGGTTCCGACGTCCATATATTAAAACTAAACAATATATATATATATTATTATTATTTTTATTTTGTAAGTGCTGCGTAGAGTGCCTCTTTAAGGGCCCGGCCTTCTTTTAATGAGAAAAAACAAAATGGATCAATACAGGACCAAAGAGATTTACTTTCTTTCCAGCAGTGGTAAGTTTCATACTCTTGTGGTATTCTCTAATGTACATCTCTTCTTGTTACCTGCAGGAAATCTCAATTATAGGCTGGAGAAGTGTCTCACTGAGTAAAGGCACTGTGGGCTCCTTGTCACCTTAAGTAAATACTTTTATCTCCCAGTCCTTCTGGCCGGTCTTGAGAAAGCATTGTCATGTCAAATGTGTCGGGTCGATTGAGTGTGACGTCAGAGGGCCCACAGCATGCAGGGAGGACGTGTTTCTCGAGGGTGTCTGGTGGTTTAAATCCCTTTAGATGCCACGGTTTATTTTGTTTCACCAGAGGAAATGGCTAGACAGTGTGATCTCATAGGACCTAGAGTTTTGTCTTTTTCTTACACATCTGTTTTAAAATACGAGAATTTAAACTCCTGTTTAGCTGATACATTTATTGTAGCTCTGCCAGCGGTACAATGTTACCTTCTATAGAAACCACAGCCATCCGCAACAGGTGGATATATAGTGTGTAGTTACAAGTCATTTTCAGTTATGGTAGGACAGTGTTAGTGTGTCAGTAGCTGGTGTCTGAAATAAAGTTATCTTTGGCAGAATACAAGACAGTCTTTCTAGACCAGGGTTTTTCAACCAGAGTTCCGAGGAACCCTTGGCTTCCCCGGGCATCTCTAAAGGGTTCCTTGTAATGTTCTGGTCATTTGAAAATCCTATCAAATATAGAAGAATTTACAATGTATCTGGTCACAGAGTTGGTATTAGAGATGGTCGGGGGGTTCTCAGAATTTCACTTAGGGTTCCTTAACAAAAATGTTTTGGAAACCACTGCTCTAGACAGCAGGAAATGGATACATCTGCCTTAAACTAAATGATTGGCAGTTATTGTAGAGATCTCCCTGTGTAATGCTCCTGTCATTCCTACACACAACAAGCGCCAAATGTGTAGCAATTGAGAACACTGCTTTATACAGGAGGGCCCCGGGTATACGGCGGGTTCCGTTCCAGGGGCCCGCTGTATAGTGAAAATCGCCGAAAAGCGGATCCACCGATTTTCAGTTGTTTTGCATGCGCAAATCGGTCTGTGCGTGCAAACTACAGTATGGACGCGAAAACTACGGTCTGCGCATGCGCGCTGGGTGCAACCGCCCATTCTGCGCATGCGCGACTAAAGATGCAAGCTGGCGGCCCCCTTCTCGGTGCCGCCGTATCGGCGGATCGCCGAAAAGCGGGGCGCCGAGAAGCGGGGCACTGCTGTAATACGAAGCACCGGCTAGAAAATACATAAGCCTGAGCTGATGTTACATTTGAGAGAACCAAGAGGTTTAAGAGTTGGATAAAAATTAAAATACAAATATAGTTACTATTATCTAGTACTACAGAAGCGATTTATTTAAAAAAAAAAAAAGATTTCATGTTGCTGCTTTAAGCATCCAACTGAAAGAATGCAAATGTTTCCATTGTTTTTGTAAGCAAGCTGACTATTCTGGTCTATATATACACTGTAAATCACTGAATAAATAATAACATGTCCTCCCCTACTGAATATGAAGATTTGTCTCTTCCTCCCTTTCTATAACAGCAAAAAGAAAAAAAAATGTGTGCTAAGTTGCAATGCCAGTGTATGGTTTCTGCCCGAAGCCCTTACAAATGAGGTGGAGGGTAAGTGATGCGATCAGTAGAGCAATTAACCCTAAGCTGCTAGAAGCAGTGAATATACCATAGGTGCATGTGGCATATCCCTCGTAGCAGTAAACACTAGATCAACAGATAATTAATAATAACAACTGTTAGATAGCAGAAATTCAACAAGTGAATTAAGTAGCACCTTGCCAAAGGACTGAGTCAATATGAAGTGATGGCAATTGCCAAAACCGAAAAAGTCCATAGATGGGTGTCAAGGTTGTAAATTGCTGCCCCTGTGTAGGATAACCAGTCGTTGGCAGAGATACTTAACCCTAGGGAGTGAAACAGACGTTATATCTGTGTTATCAATATTATCTGAGTCTTTGACGAAGATTTTAAGTATCATTTATGACTCAACAGGTTATGAGTGCATGGATTTTTTTAGTCTCATTTGAGCTTGGATATATTATTCTTTTCCCTTAGCTCACTTACCAGCATTTTAACCAAGGTATTTTTTCTCTACCAAAATTAGATTGTAAGCTCTATGGGCCAGGGACTCGGAGTGCCTGCCAAATTCTATGTACTGTGCTGTGTACACTGCCAGCACTATGTCAGCGCTATGTAATAAAACAATAATTATTAGGCACTCACGAGTCATTCAGTAAGTTTAATACTTATGGCATCAGCATTGCGGCTCTTACCTTTATTAAGATGTTCACTTATGTAGACCGGTTATCAAGATACCTTGGAAGAGACCGAAGTAAGGACCACAACATTGATGCTATAAGCAATAGACCAGCTGGATTTCATGCGAGTGCCCAGTGATGCATTATACTCCAGTTCAGCTAAAGATGTACTGTACCATCCGGTACTTCATTTCATGGCACAATGCAACCACCAGGGGTCCCTGGAGTTGTCAATGAAAGGACAACACTTGTCACTACTGGCAACGGCAGCTGTAGGAGGAGGGGTTTTTTTTTGGGTTTTTTTTGAGAAGAGAAATTGTAAATATATGTACAGAAAAAAGGCGCAGCCATCCATGGTAGTTTTGTTTACATAGGTCACTAGTGCCACAGTACAAATCCAGTACCATGTACTGTGGGCATCGTACCATGGAGTTAACCCTCTCGCCGCTTACCCTGGCAGAGAAAGAGCGGGATATTAAACGGAGCACTCCGGAGAAGAGTTTTGGTAATGTGCTTCTCCGCAGAGACGATGATACCTATCCTCGGATCACTGACATGCACACACATACGCTTTCTAAGATCACCTCCACAAACGTTTGTTGAACTTCTTGGAATGTGGCTCCTTCTATTTACACTTCTAAAATAGAAAAAAGGGGCACACGTGCCATGGGGCAGAATAGACTTGGACTTTAGAAATGCAAAAGACAGTAATGCCTATGCTGCTGGCGGGGAGTTTGGCAACTCAACAATCTAATGCATTGGGTGGGCTTCAGGCAGAGAAAGGGTGGGACAGTATCATGAGGTTCCCTTCGTGATACTTAAAGGTTGACAGATGTTGCTGCCTGTGCATCTTTGGCAATGTACACCCTTATGTCTCACTGTGCGCTGCAGATGTAGTAAAGGGAAAAAATACACTGTAACAGGTGACCTAACAGAACCATTCAGTATGTTGCATTCTCTAAACTTGCTATTGTAAATGTGACAAAAGCACTTGATGTAGTTGTGTGAAATAAATAGTATTTTTCCTTTTTCTAAAATGCAATTGTTGATTCTTTCATCCATTCAATTATTACATAGTTACACAGTAGATGAGGTTGAAAAAAGACACATGTCCATCAAGTTCAATCTATGTTAAATTTAGATAACAGATACTTATCCTATATTTGTATTCACCGTATATTGATCCAGAGGAAGGTAAACAAAAAACCCCAGTGAAACCTTATCCAATGATGTCTCATTAGGGCAAAATTAAATTCCTTCCTGATTCCAGAAAATTGCAATCTGATTTCTCCCTGGATCAACATCCTTCCCATGTTTACTTATTTGGTATATCCCTGTATACCTTTCCTTTCTAAAAAGATGTCTAACTTTTGTTTAAAGATATTTATTGTATCTGCCATCACAGTCTCCATGGGTAATGAATTCCACATTTTAACTGTACCTGTACTGTCCACGAATATATTTGTATATATCTGTATATTTGTACATAGCCCCTCTTAGACGCTTCTTTTTTTTAATTATTTATTTTTTATACTTCAATAAAAATGTAAGATTTCAGAAAAAAAGGATAATAACAAAGAATAAAGATAATAATAAAAATTAAAAAAGGAAATACAATAAAATATCATTAAGGTGATGCCACAATATCAACAATGTTAAAATACAAGAAACAAACATTAAACATCAAAAAGGAAAGGTAAAGGGGGGTACAAGGAACCTAACGGGAGAGAATGGTAGAGGGGGAACTGAGGGGGAAGGATAAACTAGGAGGAGGGGGGCGGTAAGGGAAGTGGAGGGAAAGGGGGTACCAGGGTCGTAAACACGATTATAGCATTGCTCATAAACAGTGATTTGGGTTGTTGGATTAGTTAGTTTGGACAAGGCTTCAAAATAACCCAGGACACAGGACTGTTGTGTGGTAAGACAGTAGATCTTTCGCAGTTACCGATATAGGGGGAGAACTACACCACAGACAGAAACTCTATTTCCTGAGCCAAGGGTCTCAGGTCATATAGAATCTCTTTGTTGTATGTCTTAAGAAAGAAGTAACATCATTTATTCTATTCTCAACTGTACGTCTGGACGGGGCCTGATGATTCTTCCAGGCCGCGGCGATTGCGCATCTGGCTGCTGTTATGTGATATGTGAAATTAAACACCTAGTTGTATAGTTCACATTTTTGACTGGTTTCGCAAGGAGGTATATTAAAGGGTCAATAGGTATCTTAATTTCTATTGTTTCCTCTAGGATTGTTTGAATTAAAAGCCAGTATTTCTGGATAACTGGGCACTTCCACCAATGTCACCGACCTGCCCACACCTCCTCCAGCACAGTCCAGACACCTGGGGGTATATATTTTTTTAGCCTTTTGGGCGTCAGATACCATTGGAATAAAATCTTATAGATATTCTCCTTTGTTGTTGTACAGATTGATAGTTTTGAGGCATTCTTCCAGATGTTCCCAGACTTCCCTGTCTATATCAAGATTTAAATCTTCGGCCCATTTCCTCACATAGGTGTGTTTAAAACCAGAGACGAACATGAAACACAGACAGAGCTCAATGCACATCCAGCTAAACTTTATACACGGTACAGTGCCTAAATATACATGTATAGATATCTATTAAATAAAATGGTCTTTTAGTTTAACATTTTGGCCAAATTGTTGTAAGCCCCTGAGCCACTGCACGGCGGACCACATCTCAAGGGTCCCTACACTAATATAAAGTCTTAATAACCTGTGCATTACCAGGAAGAATGATTTATAATAAATCTGTCAAAATTAGTTGCAAAGTTCTAAGTCTGATTGAAGCTTTTATTAACCTGTACATTACCAGGAAAAGCACTCTGTATTAGATTTGTCACAATCACACTGCAAGCAAGCAAGTTCCCCTGAGAGTGGGAGATGCTATGGAGTGAGCTTTTAACCATTTAAAAGTGGGAGGGGTGAGCTTAAATTAGGTAGGAGGTTGCCACCCTCCAATCAGCTAAGACCAGCTGAACAAGAATTGTATGTTTTACAATTCTTGTTCAGCTGGTCTTAGCTGATTGGAGGGTGGCAACCTCCTACCTAATTTAAGCTCACCCCCTTCCACTTTTAAATGGTTAAAAGCTCACTCCATAGCATCTCCCACTCTCAGGGGAACTTGCTTGCTTGCAGTGTGATCGTGACAAATCTAATACAGAGTGCTTTTCCTGGTAATGTACAGGTTAATAAAAGCTTCAATCAGACTTAGAACTTTGCAACTAATTTTGACAGATTTATTATAAATCATTCTTCCTGGTAATGCACAGGTTATTAAGAATTTATATTAGTGTAGGGACCCTTGAGATGTGGTCTGCCGTGCAGTGGCTCAGGGGCTTACAACAATTTGGCCAAAATGTTAAACTAAAAGACCATTTTATTTAATAGATATCTATACATGTATATTTAGGCACTGTACCGTGTATAAAGTTTTGCTGGATGTGCATTGAGCTCTGTCTGTGTTTCATGTTCGTCTCTGGTTTTAAATGTATATTGCCATGCTCAGTAGCACTCCTCTGTGACACTTATACGCTTATATATATGTTGTGGTTATTTTGGGGGTTCAATATGAGCTTGTGGGTGTTCTGTATGTCTCACATAGGTGTGGTCAGGTGTGTCCACCCCCAAGAGCAAACTCAAATATATTTTAGTGATTAACCCTTTCTGATATTTCCCTTGACTACACAGGGTCTCAAATTTAGTCAGTTCTGGGAAATCCGCTCCTCTAGAAGCTTTTTTGGATATAGAGCCTGATTTGTATTGTATGTCTTTATTTATATAGCGCCATTAATGTACATAGCGCTTCACAGCAGTAATACATGTGGTAATCTTATAAATAACAGATAATATAAATAACAGATCATGGGAATAAGTGCTTTGGACATTAAGGAAGAGGAGTCCCTGCTCCGAGGAGCTTACAGTCTAATTGGTAGGTAGGGAGAACGTACATAGACAGTAGGAGGGAGTTCTGGTAAGTGCATCTGCAGGGGGCCAAGCTTTATGTATCATGTGTTCAGAATAGCCACAGTGCTATTCATATGCTTCTTTAAGCAAGTGTGTCTTAAGGTGGGTCTTAAAGGTGGATAGAGAGGGTGCTAGTCGGGTACTGAGGGGAAGGGCATTACAGAGGTGTGGGGCAGTCAGTGAAAAAGGTTTAAGGCGGGAGAGGGCTTTAGATACAAAGGGGGTAGAAAGAAGACATCCTTGAGAAGAACGCAAGAGTCTGGATGGTGCATAACGAGAAATTAGGGCGGAGATGTAAGGAGGGGCAGAAGAGTGTAAAGCTTTAAAAGTGAGGAGAAGAATGGAGTGTGAGATGCAGGATTTGATCGGAAGCCAGGAGAGGGATTTCATGAGGGGAGATGCTGAGACAGATCTCGGAAAGAGTAGAGTGATTCTGGCAGCAGCGTTTAGGATAGATTGTAGGGGAGACAGGTGAGAGGCAGGAAGGCCGGACAGCAGGAGGTTACAGTAATCAAGACGGGAGAGAATGAGGGCCTGAGTCAGAGTTTTAGCAGTCGAGCAACAGAGGAAAGGGCGTATCTTAGTTATATTGCGGAGGAAAAAGCGACAGGTTTTAGAAATGTTTTGAATGTGAGGGGCGAATGTGAGAGAGGAGTCGAGTGTGACCACAACGCAGCATGCTTGGGCTACTGGGTGAATGATCGTAGTTCCAACAGTAATGTGGAAGGAGGTAGTAGGGCCAGGTTTGGGAGGAAGTATGAGGAGCTCTGTTTTAGCCATGTTGAGTTTAAGACGGCGGAGGGCCATCCAGGATGATATAGCAGAGAGACATTCAGAAACTTTGGTTTGTTCAGCAGGTGTAAGGTCGGGTGTTGAAAGGTATATTTGTGTGTCGTCAGCATAGAGGTGATAATTAAACCCAAAATATGTTATTAGGTCACCTAGAGAGAGTGTATACAGAGAAAAGAGAAGAGGTCCCAGGACAGAGCCCTGGGGTACCCCCACAGAGAGATCAATAGAGGAGGAGGAGGTGTTAGCAGAAGAGACACTGAAAGTACGATGGGAGAGGTAGGATGAAATCCAGGATAGAGCTTTATTCCGAATGCCAAGAGTATGGAGAATGTGAAGGAGAAGAGGGTGGTCCACGGTGTCAAATGCTGCAGAGAGGTCGAGTAATATGAGCAGAGTGTAATGACCGCTGTCTTTGGCAGCATGGAGGTCGTCAGTTATTTTAGTGAGGGCTGTTTCCGTGGAGTGAGCAGTGCGGAAGCCAGATTGTAGAGGGTCTAGGAGAGAATAGGTGTTGAGAAAATGGAGCAAGCGAGAGAATACAAGACGTTCAAGGAGTTTAGAGGCAAAAGGCGAGGGAGACAGGTCGATAGTTAGAAAGACAGGTAGGGTCAAGCTTGCTGTTTTTGAGTAATGGTATGACTGTTGCATGTTTGAAGGAGGATGGAAAGGTTCCAGAGCAGAGGGAGGAGTAAAAATGTGCGTGAGCGTAGGGATTATAGCAGGAGCAAGAGGTTTTAGGAGATGGGAGGGAATGGGGTCAAGAGGGCAAGTGGTAGAGGGAGAAGAGGCGATCAACAGCGACACATCCTCCTCTGAGACAGTGGAAAAAGAGTCAAGGAAGGCAGGAGGAGAGTTAGGAAGAGGTGTAGGATGGGAGGAAGAAACAGAGGGGATGTTCCGACGTATGGATTCCACCTTTTCCTTAAAATAGTCAGCAAAGTCCTGAGCGGAGATGGAAGAAGGAAAAGCCGCTGAGGGTGGTTTGAGTAGAGTATCAAAGACAGAGAACAGTCGGCGTGGGTTAGACTTGTGCATGTTGATTAGTGAAGAAAAGTAGGCTTGTTTAGCTTGCGAGAGGGCAGAGTTGAAACAGGTTGAAATAGCATGAATTTGTAGTGAATGAAGTCTGCGAGAGTATGAGATTTCCTCGAGAGGCGTTCAGAGGAACAAGTGGAGGAACGCAGCATGCGCGTGTGGGAATTTAACCAGGGTCTAGGGTTAAAAGGGCGAGTGCGGCAGAGAGAAAGCGGGGCATGTAGATCAAGAGAGGAGGACAAGACAGAGTTGTAGTTCCTGACCAGGTTGTCAGGGTCTGTAGCAGAGCTTAGAGAGGATAGGGAGGAGTGTAAAGTGGACTCAAAGTCAGGTAAGTGAATAGAGCGCAGGTTTCTGCAGAACCGGGGGGTAGATGGAGGTGGAGAAGGGGAGAAGCGAGATAGAGAGAATGAGATGAGGTGATGGTCAGAGAGAGGAAAAGGGGAAATGGAGAAATCGGAGAGAGAGAAGTTTTTAGTGAAAACCAGGTCTAAGTAGTGGCCATCCTTGTGGGTGCTGGCTGCAGTCCACTGTTGAAGGCCAAAAGAATAGATTAGAGAAAGAAAGCGGGAAGCCCAAGGGAGAGAGGGGTCATCAATGTGGCAATTGAAGTCCCCAAGGAGAAGAACAGGGGAGTCTGAGGAGAGAAAGAAAGAGAGCCAGGATTCAAATTGAGAGAGAAAGGCAGAGGGGGGATGAGTAGAGGTAGGTGGGCGATAGATGACAGCCACGTGAACAGGGAGAGGAGAGAAGATCTGGACAGTGTGAACCTCAAAGAAGGGAAAAGCAAGAGAGGGGGGAATAGGAAGAGTTCGGTAACGGCAGAGAGAGGAGAGCAGGAGCCCCACACCTCCACCCCTGCCATCAGGGCGCGGAGTGTGGGAGAAGGAAAGGCCACCATAAGAGAGGGCAGCTTCCAGAGCAGAGTCAGACTGAGTGAGCCAGGTCTCAGTTATAGCAAAGAGAAGCAGGCAGTGAGAGAGAAAGAAGTCATGCACAGAGAGGAACTTGTTAGAGAGGGAGCGAGCATTCCAAAGGGCACAGGAGAAAGGGAGAGAGGAGGGAGGGTGGCATGGGATGGGTATGAGGTTGGAGGGTTTAACACCAGAAGGAGTAGAAGTTGCATGTGGGAGGCGAGGACGAGAGCAAGTAGAAATAAGGCAGGGACCAGGATTGGGAGAGATATCCCCAGAAGCAAGAAGGAGAAGCATGGAAAGAAAGAGAATGTGTGAGGATGATTTGTAGGGGTGTGTTTTAGTGCAGGATGTATAGCTGTGTGGTGTCAGAGGACGCAGGTAAGAAAGGAGTTCATGTGAACTGAGAAGTGGGGCAGATAGGAGAGATGGAGATATATGAATAGAGTTAGAAACATAAGGAGGCTGGTGGAAGAAAGTGCATAATTTGAAAATAAGTGAGGTTGCAGCAAATATAAAAAATAAAGGCGGCATCACAGCAATAGTAAAGTGTTGAGATGTGCAGTCTTAGATAGATGATATCCTCTTTTCCAACGTAGATCAAAAGCAGGAATCAGAAGCAGTAGGTGATGTCCACTTTTCCACTTCATTTTGAACTTCCTTTTTAAACTTCATATTCTACTTGAAACATTTCTACTTAAAAGCATATCTGCTTAGAAGCATGGCTGCAATTTGTAGATATTTAGACGATTCTAGATCAGATGTTCCGTATTTTAAGCATAATTCCTGAATTTCAATACTTTCCTCTTGTGGAGTAAATCTCTTATTCTTTTGATATTTTTAGTTTTATAGTTATCAAAAGCCGTTGTAATACATCCTGGGGGGAAGTTTGGGTTATCGAATAAATGTATTAGTTGGGAAGGGGCAAGGATAGGCCATATCTGAATTTTTGTTCTGTTTCAAATATCGAGAGTAAATTTCATTGGACCCAGCTCTGGGGCCTTTTGGATATGTACCCTTTCCGAAGTGGTCCGGATTAGGGAGGTGAGAGAATGAGGTCTGGAATAATGGGTTTCAATTGCAACCCAACAGTAAAGGCGTGGATCTGCGTTCCATACTACCTCGGGCGCAATTGAGCCGCTTGATAATATTTTCTTATATCTGGGACCCCAAGTCCACTTCTTTCCTTGGAGGACAGCATAATCGATCTGGCTATCCTTGGTTTTTTCCCCTGCCATATAAAATTTTTGTTTTGGAGATTTTGAAATTCTTTGGTTGGAATTTGGATTGGGAAAGTTTGGAAATAGTATAAAAGTCTGGGCAAAAAATTCATTTTGACTGAAGTCACTCGATCTAATCACGAAATTGATATAATTTCCAAATTTTCAGATCTTTTCTAATTAGTTCAAATAAGGGGGAATAGTTACATTTGAAAAGTGACATATACATCTTTGAAATGTTAACCCCTAGATATCTAATATGGGAGTCCCGCCACCCAGGGCTGCTGACAGGAGGGGACAGAAGGGACAAGTGTTCCGGGCCTGGTGAATGTGGGTGCCCCGGCGGCCGGTGCTGCAAATTGGCCCCGACTTCTGGGCGGGCCCGGCTACCGGACACGGCCGGGCCCCGGCTCTCTATGAGATGCAGGCCTCTTCCTCACTGTGTCCCATGACGAGCTTCCAACCTCTGGCGGTGCACGATGGGCCCATCTGACGTCAACGTGCTGGAAGTAAGCTGGAGGTTAGCTTCCGGTGCGCGCTGACTTTGGAATCTTGGCATGAGACACAGAGTGAGGAGGCCTGCAGCTGATATAGAGCCGGGGACCGGCAGCCGGGCCTGGCCTGACCAGAGGACGGCCCCAACTTGCATCACCGAACACCCAGAGCCACCGGGCCCGGCCTGACCACCCCCAAGGTTAGTACTTCTTGTATATGTATTGGGGGGAGTGGGAGTCTTTTTAATATGGAATGGGGGGGTTGGTATGTATTTTGTGGTGGGGGATTGAGTGAGAGTGGGGTAATTGATGAACGGTGGGGGTGAGTGAGAGGAGAGAGGGTGAGGGTGGGAGGGAGAGAGTGAGTGAGGAAAAGAGTGAGTAAGAGTGAGAAGCAGGGGAGATAAATACATGCAAGGCAGGCGGGGTGTGAGTGAGGAAGAGGGAGTGGGACGGAGGGGAGAGAAAGACATGGGAAGAGGACGGGGGGGAAATAGAGGGGTCTTGTGGGGTGTGAAATGGGGGGGTCACGCAAAAGAAAGACATGGGGGGGAGAGAGGGGTGGACGTAACTCTAGTAAGGTCAATGGTTTTGATAGAGTCAGGATAATATCATCAGCAAAGAGCGAGATTTTATAGCTCTTGTCTCCTATCTCGATTCCCTGTATATCCGGGTTAATTCTGATTCACGAGCCAGAGGTTCAATAGATTGTGCAAAAAGCAGGGGGGATAAGAGGAGCTTTATATATGCTGACAGGGTTTTGTATAAGGCTCTAACCCCCTCAACATATGGGCCCACAAACCCAAATGCTTGCATTGTTTTTTTCTAGGTAGTTCCAATTTATTCTATCGAAGGCCTTTTCCGCGTCCAGACTTAAAAGGACGGCCTTAGATTTTGTGGTGTTTATATGTTCAATTAAATTTATTGTTTTCCTTGTATTGTCTGACGCTTGCCTTCCATTAACAAAACCCACTTGATATATATGCACCAAACGCGGCAATATTGGATTACATTTGTTAGCTACTATTTTGCTATATAGACGCCTCTTTTCTAATGTAAACAAATATAAATTGCTAGTCTCTCCTCATAAGTCATATTTTCCATCCCCTGTATTAATTTGGTGGCTTTTCTCTACACCTTTTTCTAGTTCCATAATGTCTTTTTTTTATGGAGTGGTGTAAACATTGTACTCTATATTCAAGGTGTGGTATTACTAATGCTTTATACAGTGGCTTAATTATGTTTACTTCCCTCTCATCCATTCCCTGTTTAATGCAAGATAAGATCGTATTTGGCTTTGCAGCTACTGCATGACATTGAGCACCAGGGCTACCAACAGATTTCCTGGGGCCCAGGACTAGAGTTTCGACCGCCCCCTACTTGCAGTCTTGCAAGCCCCCCCCCTCTTGTTACTCACTCTCCCCCCCTCTTCCTCATTCACTATCCCCCACACCCCTCTCTCCCCCCCACCCTTCTCTCTCCCCACACTCTCTCCCCTCTACTATCACTCAATTACCCCCGCTCACTCAATCCCCCCCTCCCTCAATCCACCTTTCCTCACACTTATTACTCCCCTCATCGTACTCACCATTAGGTTCCTTGTACCACCCACGATGCCCACACAACCCCCCCCCACAATAATTACCCCCACACAATCCCTCCCCCCCACAATAATACCCCCACATAATAATACCCCCACACAATAATACCCCCAAACACATTCACAAACCCTATCCCCCCCCTCCCCAAATATATACTTACACTTACCTTGGGGGTGGTCTCAGGCTTCTGGTGCTGCTGCGGGTCTCCCGGCGTGGGAAAGACGCAGGCCCGGCGTGGAACAGACGCCCGCAGCAGCTGGGGTGAGCTGGGTCCAGTGGCAACCAGCCACAGAAGTTGGGTCTGACCTCTAGCCAGACTCAACTTCCAGCACCGTACGCCCCCCTTCCTGCAGCCACCGGGCCCGGGACACTTATCCCAGCTCTCCCCCTGCCCCCCCCCCCCCCGCAGCGGCCCTGTTGTGCACTATTGCTAAGCCTGTTGTCTACAAGCACTGCTAAATCCTTCTCCATCAAGGATTCTACTAATTTTTCCCCATTTATACATCTCAATCATTTAAATATCTGCCTCCACTCTCCTCCCTCTCAATCTTTTCCCCCCTTTTCTGTAGCATAGTTAGTAACAAAGAAAGATAACGACCTAGCAGGTATTAGTTACTTACCTAGTAGTTACCATAGTTACTTAGACCTGATAGTTTACCTATATTGTCATATTTACATTAAAGCAGTTATGTTTTTTGTTTTTTTTACTTTTTCTTTACATTACCTGAATTGGGCACTTCTGCTTTGATACATATGCCTCAATATTTCTGGTAAATATCTCCATGTACTAAAGAGTTTCATAGGATAAAAAAAAAAACACAAAAAAACTGATCAATATTTCTGGTCAAAATTCAAAGGTCTATTCCTTAAAACTGCAATGCAAGACTGTTTTTTCTGTCTTTGAAGAGTTGTACAGGATTGAGATAAGAGCAATGCAAACTAAAGTGTTATCTGTAATAGGCACACCGGAACATATACACGAACAGCCATAGGTATCTCCCCAAAACGGATAACCTGACATTGACACTGGGCCCTTGTACTAACAATATCGTGTCTGCATTGTCCTTAGCAAGCAGACAAGATTCTTACAAGCTATGTCTTCAAAAAAGAACTCCCTGCACATAAATCTGTTTTGTAACTAGAGCTTGAAATGACAATAAATGCAGCTACTGTATGTTGTGAAATGTAATTTACAGTTTTCTAAAAAGGGAGTGGGAGAGCTTGACAAACATTCACGAGGAGACCGTTCATGAAACCGAAAAATAAATAGGACACAAAGGAGAGGGATATTAATAAACTCTGCTAAAACAACCTGCGTCTTAGAGAAAGATTCATGGTAAAGATAAAAGCAGGGTCAGTGCTGCCAAAAGTGGAGACTCTTATAAGTTGACTCTTTTGAGGTTCAATACTTAGCCAAAGATTTTCAATTCTCTATCCTTTTGTGAAGGGCTCCTTGAAAAATGGTATGGGCCGAAACATAAGAAGATGTCCTATTGAATGCGTACTCCTCTATAAACCTCCAGTCGGGAGAGGATTTAGGGGACAATTCTATAGAGTCCGAAGCAGCTGCTCATGTCGTTTTCACCTTAACATCCCCGGATTGCAAGAGAAAATACATTACAGAGAACTAAAATGCAAGAACTGTAAAAAAACAACAAAAACAACTCAATAACACAATAGAAAAGGAAATCCAAGTGGTATGTTGGGAGACTTACAGAGGCAGTAGGTGAAGGAGTAAATGCAGTAGATGACAGTGCTTCACCCCAAGGATTGGTATGTGTGAATCAGTAGCGTAGCTAGATATGAGCGGGCCCCCGGGCAAAGATTTTTTTCAGGGCCCCATTAAAAATCAACGTTGTTTGTAGATTCAAAATTAAATATACCGCAAACATATACAGTTGTGTGAGAAAAAAAAAAGGACACCCTCTTTGAATTCTATGGTTTTACATATCAGGACATAATAACAATCATCTGTTCCTTAGCAGGTCTCCAAATTAGGCAAATACAACCTCAGATGAACAACAACACATGACATATTACAGTGTCATAATCTATTTAACAAAAATAAAGCCAAAATGGAGCAGCTATGTGTGAAAAACTAAGTACACCCTTACTGCTTCCATAGGAATTAAGATGCTAAGTAGCAGACAGGTGCTGCTAATCAAATGCCCTTGATTAATTGATCATCAGCAAGTCTGACCACCTCTACAAAAGCCGGAGTTTTAGCAGTTTGCTGGTCTGGAGTATTCAGGTGTGTGTTAACACAATGCCAAGGAGGAAAGACATCAGCAATGATCTTAGAGAAGCAATTGTTGCTGCTTATCAATCTGGGAAGGGTTATAAGGCCATTTCCAAACAATTTAAAGTCCATCATTCTACAGTGAGAAAGATTATTCAAAAGTGGAAAACATTCAAGACAATTGACAATCTTCCCAGGAGTGGATGTCCCAGCAAATTCACCCCAAGGTCAGACCATGCAATGCTCAGAGAAATTGCAAAAAAACCACAAGTTACATCTCAGACTCTACAGGACTCAGTTAGCATGTTAAATGTTAAAGTTCATGACAGCACAATTAGAAAAAGACTGAACAAGTATGGTTTGTTTGGAAGGGTTGCCAGGAGAAAGCCTCTTCTCTCTAAAAAGAACATGACAGCACGGCTTAGGTTTGCAAAGTTTTATCTGAACAAACCACAAGACTTCAGGAACAATGTCCTTTGGACAGACGAGACCAAAGTGGTGATGTTTGGCCATAATGCACAGCGCCACGTTTGGCGAAAACCAAACACAGCATATCAGCACAAACACCTCATACCAACTGTCAAGCACGGTGGTGGGAGACAGGACCTGGGAACCTTGCAGTCATTGAGTTGACCATGAACTCCTCTGTATACCAAAGTATTGTAGAGTCAAATGTGAGGCCATCTGTCCGACAGCTAAAGCTTGGCCGAAATTGGGTCATGCAACAGGACAATGATCCCAAGCATACTAGCAAATCTACACAGAATGGCTGAAAAAGAAAATTATCAAGGTGTTACAATGGCCCAGTCAAAGTCCAGACCTCAAACCGATTGAAATGCTGTGGCTGGACCTTAAGAGAGCTGTGCATAAACAAATGCCCACAAACCTTAATGAACTGAAGCAATGTTGTAAAGAAGAGTGAGCCAAAATTCCTCCACAACGATGTGAGAGACTGATAAAGTCATACAGAAAATAATTACTTCAAGTTATTGCTGCTAGAGGTGGTTCTACAAGCGATGGAATCATAAGGAATACTTAGTTTTTCACACATGGCTTCTCCATTTTGGCTTTATTTTTGTTGAATAAATCATGACACAGTGTAATATGTTAAACTAAATTACCCTTTTATTCAAGAGATATATAGGTATTTCACTGTATATTTTTGCATTGGATGTAGCACTGGGCTCTGTTTGTGTTTGTTCACGGTGTAATATGTCATGTGTTGTTGTTCATCTGAGGTTGTATTTACCTACTTTTAAGACCTGCTATGGAACAGATGATTGTTATTATGTCCTGATATGTAAAACCATAAAATTCAAAGAGGGTGTACTTTCTTTTTCACACGACTGTAAATATAGATTAAATATAAAATATAGATTACTCATGTACACCATTTATTTTTAAATGAGAAGTTCCGTTGTCACAGCAAGCCCGTCAATGGTGTGATCCATATCGTTTCTCAGAAGACACGATGCCTCATTCTCAATAGATAGTAAACTCAATCCACTTAGTCTTTCCTATCCCATGGTACTTCTCAAATAACTCTTAATAAGTTTTAGTTTGGAAAATGCAGATCTCCCCCTCATTATAATCAGATCTCCCCCTTATCATCATCATCAGATCTCTCCATCATCAACATCAGATCTCCCCCCTTCTCCTCCATACCTACCTGTTGTAATGGAGACAGGTGCGGGGAGATGGTAGGCAGCTGCAGGCCCCCGGTGTTAAAGGATAAGCCGGTAGAAGAATCAGCACTTGAGGCAGAGCAGGACAGCACAAGGTGAGGAGCGCGCTCTAGCAGCAGACACCGGAAGTAAGAAAGACGTGTGGGTCAGACTGCTGGGGCTCGCTCCTCCCCTGACATGCCTCTGCAACAAGTGCTGATTCTTCTACCAGCTTATCCTCTACAGGGGGGGGGAGTGGACCCCCCAAGAGCACGGGCCCCCGGGCTTTAGCTAAGCCCCTGGTGTGAATGTAGGTGTGGAGCAGTAGCGATGAGACCTGACTTGAAATGCTTAATTCAGTGTTGTCTTAGGTTTGATTTAAAGGTGGGGATAGAAGGTGGCGTTTCACAGGTAAGAGGTAGTGAGAGAAAAAGACGTAAGGCAGAAAAGGGTACTAGATGTGAAAATTACACAATTATGAGCAGGGGCACAGGTGACCAGGGCATTAGAGACGCCAGCGGGGGGATAGCCGGGACTGCTGGTGACCGAAACATGTAGGGCCTGATCCGCAGACCTGTAAGAGCCTCCCCTTCTGCCATCTGTTGTCCCACTCCCACCAGTGGCACCTCCACTGGGCTCCTGCAGGAAGGCCCATCCAAGACTGTAGGTAGGCCTACCTGCCCCATATCTCCTGCCCCAGGTCCAAATTTATTTCTTCTCCCGCTAGGCCCATATCCCCTTTTTCCCTCTTACCCCCGCCCATACCTATCCTGCTCCTTAGGCCCACACTTCTCTTCCCTCACTTCCCCAGACCCATAACTTCTCTCCCTCCCCTCCCCCCCCCATCTGCCGCCAACCCATACCTTCTCTCCCTCACCCTCCCTTCTCCCCCTCCCCGGGACCATACATTCTCCCCCCTCCCCCTGCTCCATCTTCCTCAGACCCATACATTCCCCCCCATCTTCCTCAGTCCCATACCTTCTCCCCCCCTACTCCTCAGGCCCATACCTTCTCCCACCCCCTCCAAAAATACAATTTATATGTGTTACGGTTTTGTACGTCGCTGTGTACTGTCCAGGAGACAGACCCCCTAGGCAGAGGTGGAGAGTAGAGACCGACCCGTACCTAGGATCCAAATCCTGTAGTGAGGTCTGGGTCCGGGGGCAGGGCAGGAGAAGGCAGAATAGTAGGGGTCACAGTTCCGAGGCCAGGGCTGGAGAAAACAGAATCGTCAAGGCGAGGTAGTCGGCAACAGGCAAGGAAAAGGCAGGCAGGACACGGCTTCCAGCAGGAAACAAGGTAAACAGAAAACAGGCAAGGAAGAGAGGGTAATGATGCTTTATAAAGGGAACAGGCTTGTGCAGGCTATAAATCCAGAATGAGGCTGACTTCCTGCATAGGAAGGCCATGTTGGTAGAGGCAGATGTCCTGCCTCTGCGGCCATGTTGGAAGATTCTTATTATATGTCAGTAAATGAAAAGGAGCAGCCAAAAGAAACATAAATAGCTCTGTGTGGAGTGCTCACTAGCACAAGACGTTAGACACTAGCTGTGGGTCGGAAGGCTAAGCCCCTTACCAACAATAACACAAAGTTCAGTGTGAGCCAAGGTTTACCTTCAGGGCCCTTAGCTTCCTCCTACAGGGGTCAAAAAGTACAAGGGCAGGTTACCCCCACACAGCAGCCCAGGGGGTTCTGACTGTCTTGTGCAGCACGGTCCCTCTTGTGTGGTCCAGGTGAAGTAAGCTTCCTGGATCAGAAATCATCTTGCAGTGATTGCCGCAGGCTTTTTAAAGCTGCAGACCAAGCAATATCCTACATGTGTGTTTTTTTTTTTTTAATAAATGAGTTCTGTACTATAATAAAACAACTCTGAATTAAATTTTGTATTTATAATGTAACACGCATTTTTTGTTTCTTTACCAACCATTTACAATGTCACATCTCCTTCCTCTTCTGAAACAGTTTCTGGCACACCTATTTTGAGCCGTGCCCTCTCACTAGCAGTGCACTAATTGTATCTAGTGACTGCCTGGTCACATGATCTCCCCCACAGAACTTTGCATCTTTGGTCCTTTTCTGCTGCACTGACAAATATTAAGTGAACCGCTCAGCCAAATCTTCGTTGATCGATCACAAGAGAACGGATCGATCGACAACTTAGCTCATTACTTATCATTGTGTGGATTGTATTGAGACACATATTAAAGGGGGAAAATTCAAATTTAAAAAATAAAACGGGTTGACTGCTGCTTTTAAAGGCCTTTAATGAGGCAGCTGAGCAGGTCAATTAAGACAGGCCTCTGGCCTTAACCTACTCAGTGCTGTCTCAGGCTTTGAGAGTCTCTTTCCCCTGCATTATTAGGTGACGTAATCACCCTGTTACAGCGGCCTTGAGGGGCGTGGGGAAAAATCAAAGCTGATATGTAGGGGGAGCCTTAAAGGTAAGAACGAGAACTTTGTAGGTGATCCAGAACTTGGTGGGAGGCCACCCCAAGGAGGATGAGAGCGGACCTTGTTCTGGAAAAACCTGAAATGGTTCTAGATACAGAACTTTGGATAGATTGCAAAGGAGAAAGCTACCGAGACCTGTTAGTAATAGATTACAATATTCCATATGGGAGAGCATAAAGACACGCAGTAGAGTGAGCGAGGAAAGGGTGGATCTTGGCAAAAGAAAAAGCAACAGGTTTTAGCAAGGGCATGAATGTGCATGGAGAATGAAAGGGAGGAGGCCAATATCACACCTAAACAATGTGCTTTGGCATCAAGGTAAATGATGGTTCATTTTACTGTGATGAAAAAGGGAGATATTGGGCCAGATTTAGGCAAAATACATATGAGGCAATGGAATACAATCCACCAGTGTATGGTCAAGAGACAATCAGAGATTTGGGGTTGGATTGCATTTGTGTGGTAAATATTTATGTGTGGAGGTAATACCAAAAGCCAAGTGAATTTGATAAGGTCACCAAGTGATAGTGTGTAGAGAGATAAAAGGAAAGGTCCCAGAGCCATGAGGTACATCAACAGACAAATCCACAATGGGATGAGGTGTGCAGTAGAGGGATGAGGTACAGTAGTCGCTTTTCTATAGGTATGCGGTGGAGGTTCTAACCAGGGAGATGTCTACCGTTTCTGACATCTGCAACGCTCCTATACCACAGGATAATTATATGTTATGTAATGAATAGTGAATTAAAAAGGTTTAAGAGTGGTTATAGCCTTTAGACTTTCATGCCCCATTGGAATTAAATATGTGCACTGACTGATTTATTCTAATGTCTACTCTGTGAATCACTGTATACATCACACCTTACTAGCCTGTTTGGTAGGCAAGGAGGGGAGTGGTAGGGTGCTTATGTAATGTTATAACGCTTTTGGTGCCTGAAGTCATTCCTAGCTATGCAGTGGAAGCCCATCAGGTATCAAAGGGGTTAAAATAATTGTCTGCCCTAGGATAATGTAATTAGTTGTATTACATAGCCCTATGGTAGCCATGTATTGTATTTGCATGTGAATTTTATGCATTATTCTGGAAATTAGGACAGTGATTAGTGACTAATGCGGTTCTCCTGAATTACCGTTGAGAAGTCATATGCAAATGAAATCCGTAATGCGCGATTATTATGCATAAGTAATTCTTAGTGAATATGGCATTGAATCTGAAATAATATCCTGCGTTATGTTAAAAAAAAAAAAAAAGTGACGCTTTGTGAATCTACAGTAGATCATAGAATCGGAATCTCCTTCATTTACACACAAGCACAAGAGACATTTGAAGTTTCAGATGCTGTTTTTGTCTTGTAATGCCATTAAAAGTATGGCATAGAAAGTAAAAAAACACTACTTCACATATCATCATTGTAATATTATGGGTGGGAAAAAACAGTGGCAATAACAATGTTGTCATGATAAGGCAAGAAAGTATTCAGTATTTTAATAATCTGGCACATCAGAGGTTAATTTGAGTTACAACCTGTATCTCAAAAATACAAGGAATTGTTTTTATGACAGGTCAAGTCAGTGCCCTGGCCTGGTTTTCTGTGTTTGTCTAGGAGCCAGGTTATCTGTGGCCAATGCCTGTTTTGGAAAGTGGGGGACTGAATATATGGAGTTACAACTCTTATCTGACCGGATAAATAAACAAGAAACCTTTAAATATATCTTTAAAGGTATTCCATAGGTGTCTGGAAATACCTGTTGGTGAGGTCAAGAATATATTCTATGATTTGTGTAGATTTCATAATATAAAGATATTTGGGATCTAACAGCGATTCCCGAAAATTGTAGATGTATCTTTGTAACATGTGCGATCAGACAAATGAAATAATGTTAACAATTCATGATTATGAGGATACAAAGGACAGATATTCGTTTGTCTCTCAAAGTTGCATCATTAAACTAATCAAGTTTGATAGCTAAATGTGTAATTTAATTAGACCAATGCAACAGTGCAAGTGTCATCCTTCTATATATGATAGAGAGGAAGTTATGGAATATTATATATGTGAAAAAAAGAGAAAAGAAGACAGGCGCACACCTAGTGCATTAACGTAATAACAAATGTTTTATAGAACTTAAAATCAAGCAAATGCCCACTCACAAGAGTACTGAAAAAATAAGCAGGTATGAGATTGGCTCTCATGTGCCAGCAACGCTGTCCAATATGAGATGTTGGCGTCCTCTCGTGCCTCTCCTC
The DNA here is from genome assembly GCF_040206685.1 of Ascaphus truei. NCBI lineage: Eukaryota > Metazoa > Chordata > Amphibia > Anura > Ascaphidae > Ascaphus > Ascaphus truei. Next base: position 337,271,834 of record NC_134485.1, on the reverse strand, counting down.
CGTGTAACCGGATGGCCGGAAGTGAAGTCCTTCCAATTCTGTGTTCCGTTTAAGGAGTCCCTCCGGGAACCAGTAGCTTTAGAATCTTAGTGCCGGCAACAATAGCACGGGAGACCAGGAACCAGCGTCTCTCCTCCAACAGTACCGAAGATCATGGGCAAGTGACAGCTTCAGTCAGACCACGCCCTACGCGTTTCGTCATCTATGATGACTTCATCAGGGGGTCCTGTATACTGCCACCATCACCACCAGATTACAAACTAGCTATCAGTCCTGACCCTGGATCCCTTATATAGTGTCTATACCCAGGCATAGACTTGCAGCAAGCATTCCACACCCCGCTGTGCCAAACATACGCTTTTATATCAGGTTTTAATTAGAAAGTTTTCTTGTTAACATTTAATAAAATTTATTTATTTTGAGCTCTATCCCGAGTGAGTGCATCTTATTGGATTCTTTTCCTTGATAACAAAAGAGAGCCAATATGGTGAAGTAGTTCAGGATAACATTTATGCGTAAACGACAAATGGCTACTTACAATGTAGCAGACATAATGTGCATTGTGGGTGTATGTCACGAGAGCTTGCGACAGGCTGTAATTTACACCAAAACTATATATAAATATATATATACCTGGGTTTGAACTGGGACGAGACTTAGATATGATAAATAGAATTTATTCCTTGATAAAGGTGAACACAACAGATTATACAATAACAGGCAAAATATAGACACTTACTTAAAGATTATGGCAAGAAAGCCAGCAGGATCACAGCTTGCCACTTCTCCCATATTTGAGTTGACATCACAGCAAAACAGGCAGGACACATGCATGCATGTAGATCATTTGCATGAAGAACAATGAACAGCATGAACAACTTGGATAAAAGGGTGACTTTGACTTATATATCATTTCAACCCTGGTATCCCAGTTTACGGCTCCGTGCCGTCTAGCAAACGTCCCTTTCAAGCTTTTGAAGCTAGGTTTGGAATTCCATGGTCAGTGTGAAAAGTTACACTTACTCTGGTTAATTCCTTTTGTCCGTTGGGCCAAGCATAAGCAATTAGCCACTTAGCCTTTGATGACCAGGCTTGTCATTCTAGCCTTCCTGCTCATTATCATAGCAGGGGGGCTGCAGTTTCTCAGAACTTCAACCAAAATTTCATATTTACTGCAAATCATTGCATAACTTCCGTTCCGTAATACACACAGTCAGGTGAGATATATTAATACGGTCTGTGACACCTGACGGTCGTAGAGAGACCCATCATTACATTGTAATATGAAAATTAATAGAGATATTAATATCTGGCATTTCGTAGCAGGTAAATGTACAATGTTTAGCCTCAAAACGATGGGCTACATCCAACGGATACACATATGTAACTCTTATCCTTTTCCGCCCAGGACATCTCATAATATTCTTATATTTAATAAAGTTACTCACTTTGATTTGCTGTTGGGGGTAGCCCCCCCCCCCCCTGGCCCCATCAATAAAACCTTTTGAAGCAGGCTTTTGGCTTTTCGCATATCCAATTAGGTCAGTTACCTATTGATCAGGGCGATGTATCACACCTCTCTGTTGATATACACTTCCAGTGAATATCACACATGACTAGACTCATATGAGGCACCATTTGGTTCCTCATGCATTACAAAGGCAGGCATTCTGCCTGTACATTTTAAAAACCCTTCTGCTTTTCACCTTCGACTCCAATTAAGCCCCTTGAAGTCCAGGTTTCCTGAAAAGACACCATACAGTGGAATTTCCTTAAACTGTAGCTTATTAACCCCTGATGATCCAGTGTGTGTGTTATGCAAACACTGATTAACCCAGACATTACAATGGGACAGGGACACAGGGGAGAATACATTTACAGGTTATAACAAGGGTAAAATCACATTTCTGGGCCTCAGCCCAGTTAACCCCTTGTCTCCCTGGCGAGGTTAGAGGGGGGCCCTTGGGGTGTAACCCCGTTAACCCCGGGCCAAACCCTCCCTACCGTCACAGTGTATGCCACCGCACAGGCAATAAAAGGGAAGTGTCGGCGTCTCCCTCTCTCATCCGATGCATCTGTCTGTGGGGCTACTACTCCAGTAGTCAAATCTCACAATGAAAGCTCAAAGTCCCGTTCTCGTGACGTCAGTTTGTGATAGGGAAAATCGGTCAGCTGTTATAGTTGCTCCTGTTCCACCGCTATTAGTCCTCTTCTCAGGTCAACAATACTGGGGCAGTTGAATCAGAATGATACGCTACAAATATACGCAAAATAAAAACCCTATACGTTTCGTTCCTAGTGTGGGAACTTCATCGAGATAATAAAACATTGCAAGTCAGCACCGCATATATATATTGATATGTGCTGGGCCATTGGTTGACAGAACCCAAGACACCTGCCAATCACCAACTGTCGCAAGGTTCAATCACATGAGGCCAATCATAGCAATGGAAAATTAAAGACACATGGGTATATTCATAAAATTATACAAATAACCGTAACAGTTTTAACAATTTAATACAATAAAAAATGTAAAACAATATCATTCATGTATGTGGCCTCGTCCAGAGTGGTGCTGAGCGGGCGCGCTCATGCTGGACACGTTGCGACAATGCACGTGGCCTGCGTGAGCGGGCGGGCGCACCTGCTTGCCGCTCAGCCGCTTGCTGAGCAAGCAAAATTGATTTTGCTGCTCGCAAGCGCGTCACGTGAGCGGTTCACCAGCTCTGTGACGTCGGGGTCACGCCCACAGACGCGCGTGCACCTAGCCGTCCAGGAAAAGCTGGCCGAGTAGGGCGCGCAGCGCTGGAGCACCAGCGCCTGTTTCCACCCTGGACAGGGCCTTAGCCGACAATAAATGCATTGAGAAAATAAAAAGATATACTAGCCAGTGGTACAGTATCCCTTGCAAAGGGTATGGTCTAAGGAACACCGCTCAGATTTTGAGTACAGAATTGGAAGAATGAACTACATGTGTGGGGAAGTTTAATCAACTCAAAAGTAAAAAGTAAGGCTGCGCTTAATGTCCCGGCTACGGCGCCGCGTTAAATCAAGTTGATGTAATCCGTCGCATGCGCCTAGTGGGCGCGACCGCGACGGTGCGACACAGTGACCAAAATCGCTGAAGTCAATAGAATTGGATTTTTTTCAGCGATCGCACCGTTACGTCAGCGTCACGTGAGCAGTTCAGCCAATGAGGGCGAAACGCTCATGGCCACGCCTCCTCTATGCCCCACGGTCGCCCTCTCTTGTCTCTTGCACTATAAGCAGGAATCGCTATTATAACGGCGACGGATTACGTCACGCGGTCGCGTCTTTGTCGCCAGGACTATAAGCGCAGCCTAACAGAATCGCGGAGGAGACAACACAGACAGTGTTGTCTATTGTAATGATGCTAATTAATAAGAAAGGCACCGAGGTCTATTTCCACATTAAGTCCATGTGGAATAAGGGTTTTTAAGGTATGTATCCACCTAGTTTCCAGTCTGGAAATCTCATTAACTATGTCACCTCCACCCCAATTTCTTGGAAGTTTTTCTATTCCTACGCAAACTATTCCCATCGGATTTTGGTTATGAAACTCTTTAAAGTGCTTAGAGAGATTATGCTGTAAAAGTCCCTTTTATATATTAGTGATATGCTCAGTAAATATCAATTTGAGTTTCCTTGTTGTTCTACGTATGTATTGTTTGTTGTAGGGACATTGGATAAGATAGACTGCATTAGTTGAATCACAGCTGATAAAGTTATTAATAGTGTATTCCATTTTTGTCTTGGTTGAAGAGAATCTCTTCACCTGTTTAGGTTCATGAACTTTAAGTTTACACATTTTGCATCTCAAACATTTATAAAAGCCTTTGGCCTTCATAAATGTGTGTGAACCTGTTTTATTCTTGGTGTTTTTTTAAACTACTAGGGGCCATTTTTGTTCTTAAGAGTTTCTGCCTTGGTGAAAATAATTCTGGGAATTGTGGGTAAATGAGTTTGTAATACGGGATCTTTTAATACCAAATGCCAGTGTTTATTAATCACCTTTCTAATCTTAGGTGCTGGTGCATTGTATTGTGTTATGAACGGAAAATTGAGAATTCCATCAGACAATTTTAGATCAGAGTCTTTTTTTTACTTTTGGTGCAGGGTGCGCACTCATATCCAGGTATATGTATTGGAAAGACAAAACAAACATCACAATAGTGCAACAGAGTATGCAAATAAGGAAATCTTTCCTAGCCAGTATACTGCTACCACGAATCTGTTCTAAGAAAAGGATTGAGTTTTGCTCCATCTAGTGACATAAATAAACTTCAAACGTATGTTGATCTCCAAAAGTACATCAGACGTATGACGCTGAAAATATATTTTTTTAAATCCAATGTGGAAGTTAGCACTAGGAATCCAATTGTAGTCACTAATGAAGTTGCTTCTGAATACAAACACACTTCTCTGAAACCCAATTCAGAGGGTCCTTTTTTGGAAAATGTTAGAGCTCGATATTGACAATATGGACACTAAAGGTAAACACCACAGACAAATAAACATCACAAAAAATGAGAAAAAGGCCCTACAAGAACTCTCCCAAAATACCGCAATTGTCATCAAACTGGCAGATAAGGGGGGGGGGTAGTAATTCTCGATGTGTCTGATTATCATAAAGAGTCCCTTAGGCTATTGGGAGACATAACTACATACCAATAATTAACTAGTAATCCCATAAATCACTTTAAGAATGAGTTCAAGCTAAAACTTGATGAAGGAATGGCCTCGGAAATACTCAGTAGAAAAGAATACAATTACATCTTCACACCCGACCCCATAACACCTGTATTTTACTATATCCCCAAATTACATAAAGACATTATAAACCCACATGGAAGACCAATCATATCAGGAGTTGGATCATTAACACAACATTTTTCGGAATATTTAGATATTTTATTGCAACCATATGTGAAAAATCTGAAGTCTTATTTAAGGGACACAACACAAATCTTACAGACCCTGAATAGTTTGGTGTGGCAGGATGAATTCATTTTAGCTACATGTGACGTCACACACCTATATACATGTATTGATCATGATCAGGGATGTGACGCCACTTTATACAATCTTACAAAAACTGGGGATATGGCAGAGGCCCAAATCAAGTTCATCATCAAAGGAATTCAATTTATTTTGAATCATAACACATTTTGGTATGACAAGAACCATTATTTACAGATCAAGGGTACGGCCATGGGACTAGATTCACGCCGAGTTATACCAACCTATTCATGGGTTGGTGGGAGGACCATAATATATGGTCCAATACTCTCGGTGCGAGTCTGGTGCTCTGGTACAGGTACATTGATGGTGTGATTATGGTTTGGAGGGGCTCAGAAGACAATTTATGGGAATTTTTTAAACAAATAAATACTAATAATGTGAACCTACATTTTACTCATCAACATAGTAAAACTAATATTGCATTTTTGGATTTGGAGATCAACATCGACAATGGAGTAATAAATACAAAAAACATTTTTCAAACCGGTGAGTTGTAGTAACTTTATATTGTCCACAAGCGATCACAAAAAATAGTGGTTAGACAGTATTCCCTATGGGGAATTCCGCAGGATGAAGCGAAACTTTTCAAGAGATGAAGATTTTATGACACAGGCAGTCTCTTTAAAAGACAAATTTATAGAACGGAAGTATGATTCAAAGATAGTGGATAAGGCCCTACATAAAGTGTGTACAACAGAAAGAAAGGACATTCTAACATACAAAAATAAAGACACTAAACAAACAGGAGATTTTGAGAATTTTGTTCCATTTGTTACTCAGTGGAGTGGGGGGTCAAATTTGATTGAAAAGAGCTTGAAATGTCAGTGACATATATTGCAGGGGGTAACATCTTAAAGCCAATACTTACTGACAAACCAAGGGTTGTCTATTCAAAGGCCAAACATTTAAAACAAAAATGAGTCCCAAGTTTCCTGAAAAAAAGTAGCATTACAACTTGGTTAGACAAAGGCCCAGCATGTTTTCATAAATGTTTAAACTGTAGAGCATATCACTACAGTAAAAAACAACCAAAACAAACAAATTTGTGTCCAAGACTACAGGGAAGAATTTTACCATAAAAGATAATATCTCTTGTAATAGTAAAGGTGTCGTTTACCTGCTAGCATGCGAATGTGGAACCCAATATGTGGGTAGGACAAAAAGAACGTTAAAAACACGCATCTATGAACACAGTCGGAACATTGAAAAAGGTATAGAAACACACAGTGCTTCTAAACTTTACAAAGAGATTCATGGTTGTAAACCTGAAAATATTACCTATTGTGGTATTGAATTGGTGAAACCCAATTGGAGGGGGGGGGGGTTTCATTAAAAAAAATTCACGACGCGAATCCTACTGGATTTACACCCTTAAAACCCTGACCTCTCTGGAACACAATGTCGATTTTGATTTGGTATCCATTTTTTCCATCCTGTAACATAGAGTACACACCGTCTTTAAGATAGTATATTTTTGAACCATCTTTGATGCTTATCATATCTTGGTTAGTGATTATATTTAATATTAAAACTTAAATAATTATTGTCTGATATCAAATGTAGATACATATATATCTTTATAAATATATTCCTACTATGTTAATTAGCAATTGTTTATTGGAAGAGATATTTACTTCCCATGTTTTGAGGCAAATAGTTAAATAATATATTTTTTATTCTATGACAACAAGTAACATTTAAGTTTAGATTCTGTATGGTGCTATTTCTTTAGTGTAACTAAATATTGCTTACATTCATTCTAGCCATTAGATGGCAGTAGAATATTTTTTCTCATTTATTTAGTATTAATGATATGTTTTTTTGAGTATTCGATCTGCATAATATTGAGTCTGGTATGCAAGCATTTATATGGTAGAGCAATTGCCATGTAATATTATAATATCTATTGTTCATATATATAACATTCGATTACATAGTTAATATACACTCAAATTTTGTATTAGGTATTATGGTCTTTTTGAAAACCTGTGACTTGGATAGGAAGAGATCACACAAGGTCCATTAATATAACATTACATAAATAAGGTAAATAAGTTTTATTTAGTTAATTTTGGTCTGAGTACTTTTAACCAATAAGGGACCAGCAAGTCCGATAAAAGGCAGTCTGGTAGAGCGACAATTATGCCCCTGAGGAAGCCAATCTATGGTAAAACGCATAGGGTGGAACACCTGTGACTGATTGACCCGTGAGCACCCGCATTGCATTCACCAAGTCAGCCCCTCTGAGCTTGGTGCCCAAACTGTTCACTGTGGAAGAGACGCCGGGTGTATCGGTGCAGGAAGCGTGATGGACCGGGAAGATCTCCTGTTTGTCTGCGAGTGGTGCCTGAACTAACCATATAAGAAAAGGTGCCTCATCTGCCCAGTACATGCGTACCAGGAGCAGAACACATTGTTTCCAGCAAGAAACTTTAAAGGTATCATCGTTGGGGTATCTAGATGCAGGTTCTCAGAAACTGTTAAAGAGAAACGGAGGATCAAGTGGCAGCTGCGGAATATCAGCAAATTGTGAGTACACTACAACATCAACGCTGAGGAGAATAAGGTAACCCTACACAGAGTAACAGCATTTTTGGGACAACCCATACTTACCACAAGCAGACTCCCCTGTCAAAATGGACTAGATCCAACAGAGGAGGTTGGTACATACATCGCTGCAAAATTGTGAAGCTATATCTGTTTATAAATTGGTACCTGTAACGCATAGCTCACCACGAACGAAGCGCGACCGCGGGGCTGAGGTAGGGATTGGTATAGAACGCCGACCACAACTGCGAGGGCGCGTCTAGAGTGTAGCATAGTCTTGCAGGCCGGATCAGGGTAATAGAGGACAGCGTAAACGAGGTACTTGCCGGGTCTAGGAGTGTAGAGTAGCGGATCGTTGGGGTACGTAACCGGAGTCAGGATTGGAGAGTGTAGAGTAGTCGTAGTGCCAAAGCCAGGGTCAGGACAGGAGAGAGCAGCGTCATCGATTTTTCAATGCCAGGGTCAGTGCAGGAGAATATCACAAGGTACAAGTTCCAGGCAAGGTCAGGCAGCAAGGTAAAGACAGACAGGCTAGGAGTAGTGAGGTTCAGCGTCATACACAAGATTTATGCTCGGCAAGGAATGGAGTGCAGAGAGTATATTTAAAGAACCTCCCACCAATGGGAGGTTATCCAGGAAGTGGGGCTGCTGTTCATGATAGGCTGCTGGATCGTGCAGGTGCGTCCTATTACACAGCCAATTGAGACCGCATCAGAGTGTGCGCGCGCCGCGCACAACCCGCACATCATACTGGCGACCCGGTCGCACGCCGTCATCACGCACCACGACACCCGCACCAGCACGGGGGTTGAGAGCACAGAGGCGGGACCCGCAGGAACAGAGGAGGAGCGCGGAGCACAGCCATGCCATGTAGTCCTGACGTAAAAGGCGAGGGCGGGAACGAGGGGCGGAGACTGCAGACCGACGGGGAGACCGCACACCACACACGTGCCACGCGTCAATGCCAGAGGAACGGAGCGCGCTCTGTGCCCAGAGACAGAAGAGGCAGACGGAACCCGCGCAGTGCCCACACGCCTCGCGTAATTGCTACCAATAGGTTGCCTCTCTTGAGTGCCACAGGCATTAGATGAGCGTGTAAGGGTTACGGGGACAGAAGCACCAGAACGGCAAATCCTCACAGTACCGACGGCATTCCTCACATCCCTATCCCTAACCAGCAACATTACTGCCATATTATACTACCATATATTTCATCTATAAACAGCATATTTCAATCTCTCTTTCTGCAACTATCCCAGAAATTGCATTTACCCTATGGGACTTTACATCCTAACAGTGTGTAACCACAAGAGGTTAACACATATGGAACTTGTAATTACTGGATATCCAGCCTATTTTGAATATCAACATTTTATAAGGAATTCAATATTGGTTTTCCTTTACACTGGAGGACATTTTTTAAAGGGTTAACATTGTAGTCCTATGTTTTGTTATCCATTGCTGGTTAGAGGCTACTAGTTGTCATTTTTTGGAATAGGTCTCAATTCATGAGACCTGTTGCCAAATCAGCTATTTTCTATTTATCTTTTGCATGCATAAAATGCGGGCTTAAGGATAATCAAGTCACAGGGTTATTTTATTTTCTTAGTTAGGGAATTCTTTTTGTGTTATTTTTAATACATTTTTTTTAGTGTATTCATTTACCTTGTTGTAATCGTGCTCATTTGAGGAAACTTGGTACACCACTTGACTTCTTTTCATTACATATGCGCCCGAGTGTCCCCTCTTTCTTTTTGTTAGTCACGTTTGTGGAGTTGGGGGTCTCCACTTCACTTAGACAGCTATAATTATATTTGTTCACATTATAAGTAAATATATATTTACCTTTTCTTTGCACTAAATAGCACCTTGATATACTTTTTAGTATTACCACGGCCGAAGCCCATCCTGCCACTCTCATTGGAGATCTCTGTGACTAGAATGAGAGAGGATGGAAGAAGAGAACCCTCAGTTCCGCTGGGATTGGAGCCCTTTCTCCAGTTTATTTGTGTCTCCTCCTGAAGGTGCTTGAGATCAGCACTCCTCAGTCGCTCGAGGAGGACTAAGTATAGTCTTTTTACTGAGCATGTGATCATGAGATTTCCCCTGCGTCGGCGCTCCTCTATTTGTAGGCAGACTGTATGGCGACAGTTGCAGAGCGTTTAAGAATAGCCCTTTGAGTTTTCTATTCTTTAAGCTGTCTTTCTGCACTTTTTCCACTCAATGGAGCTGCCAGTTCAACTTCTTTAGGATTGAGTTGCAATTCCACATCCACTTCCAGAGAACGTCCTATCTTTTCAGCTTCATTAGCTAAGGATTCTTCTGGTTTTGATTCTGTACGTATACCTTTTTTTGTTGCCTGTTGGGTGGCTGAAGGTTTAGCTAATGCTTGTTTAGGCGGTTCAAACTTTGCAATCTTGTTTTTCAGATGAGCGGTGTTCCCAGCTCTCACTGTACCCTCGTCTTCATGGGTTTTAATTGCTGTGGGATACCGATGCTTGGGCAGGGTCAATACCTTTCCCTTTAGTACTGTAATCTCATTTCTCTGTCTTTCAAGCTCTTCTACTTCTTGGCTTTTCTGCAAGTTTAACTCATCAGCGAGAGATCCCTGTTTCTTGAGTGCATCCTGCAATTCTTCTCTCAGGGTCTTTATCTCTTCCCTGTGCTTTCTCTGAGCTTGCTTCCATGCCTCCTTCATTATATTGTGGAGCACTGTGAATTTCTTTGCTCGGGCCACAACTACTTGTCTCAGTTTCTAGACCTTCTTGTGCTCCCTCTTGTACCGAGTCACCTGGCCTCTAAGCTTGGCATCTAGCGATGCTTTGGTGATGCTCAGGTTAGCCTTCAGTTTCTCATGCTGCTTTGCGGGGACACACTGGGTAATCAGACATTCCTGCAGCACTTGTACTTCTTTAGCCTGCAGATTTTCTTCCGACAGAGTACCCTGCTTCTCCTCGGCATTCTGGAGGTGTGTACACATACCTTGCAGTTGGATCTGCAGTCGGTGCTCTGTTTCAAACTTTTCATCTTCCAAAAGTTTCTTTATTTTTTCAAGCTTGTGCAGCTTTTCATTCTTTCCATTGACGTAGTCTGTCAAATCAGAATTTGCTTCTTTCAGTCTTAAATTTTCTCTTTTTGCAGTCTCTGTAATATTCAGGGCCTCCTTGTAGTCCTCCTTCCATTTACGCACTTCTGCTTTGAGACTCCCTGTCTCCTGGCATGAGACTTCCATCTCTAGGTTGAGGGTCTGAAGCTCCTTCTGAGAGACTTTGAGATCCATATTAAGATTGAGATTAGTTTTTTGAGAGATGTCCACCTCCTCAGGAAGGCTGTGAAGTTGCTTTTTAAAGACTTCCAGTTCTGTGCAGCAACTGCTGATCTCTTGGTGTGAGGCATCCAGTGCTATGCGGAGAGTATGAACCTCCTTCTGGGATATGTCCACCTCTGTCCGGACACTGTTGACCTCCTGGTGTGAGGCATTCAGTTCTATGCGGAGAGTGTGAACCCCATTCTGAGAGACCTCCACCTCTCTATGGCACTTGCGAATCTCTTGCTGAAAGACTAATCTCCTTCAGTGCCTCCTCATGCTTCTGCTTCAGATTAGCAATCATTCTATCAGATTGACTATGCTTTTCATCCATGGCGGTAATAGATACAGCGTTTGCTGTATCTAGATCTGTCCATAGATCCTCCAATTCGGTCTTGGCCACCGAGTAAATTGCGAGCACAGTCTACTGTAGCTCAGTATTATTTTCTCTCTCTATTTTCAATTCTTCACAGAGCAGATCACAGTTATGCCTGGAATTTTGCTGGGCATCTTCAGGGCTGGTCAAGGATCGTCACTCACTGGTTCCGGCTCCACTTCCCTGGTATGGTTGGTTGTGGGTTCCTCACTGTTAGCTCTGGACAGACACTTCTTTGGGTTACACGACTTCTGCCTTGGGCCCTCTGGATATTCTGTCATCCGCGTGATGAATCCTCCATTTTCTCTAAACTGCAGGGCATCTCGGACCCCCTTTTTCCCCGCGGGATCTGCGGATGTGTTTGTTCTTTCCACAGTAAGTGAAGAACCGCTTTTCTTTTTCTTTTTCCGCCTTTTTGTTTTAGACGACTCCATCCCATCAGGGATACTGGGGTTTCCTTCTTTATTTGAACTTTCAGTAGTTTCCCTGTATCCACCAGGTTTTTCTTGCAGTTGCGTTAGCTAGCATAAATATTCAGAGATCTGCTGCTCCCGCTCTTGCTCCTGCCGATCACATTCGTCATCATATAGAGTTGTCTTTTCGGTACATACCGAGTTCAGGCACCCCCACCATTCTTGGGGTGTTTTGTGGGTGTGACTCGGTTCAGGTTCCCCATAAGAAATGTCTTCCTCCTTATCGGATTGGAAGGGCCACTCTTCCGTGGGGTAGGGTTCATTACAGGAACACCACATCTTGTCCTCCATTTTGGCATTACCAGGTGTATTTTCCTTCCTGACCTCACGAGGCACTATTGCAGCTGTTGTCACTGTATTCGCTAGAACCCCAAGTTGTGGTAGTCCTACAGGTGGGCAGACTTTGCTTGTAGAGCTTGTACCTCTCAAATGCGTCTCTTTAGACTTGTTCTTCTTCTTTACTTTGGTATGTTTTACAACATCAGCAGTACTGTGCACACATTCTTTCTCATCAGTGATACTGGATGTGCACTTGCTAAGTAAAACTTCTGTACCTTCCCCATTTTTGCAGAGTCTGAATTTGACTTCAGCTGGGCGGCCATTTTAAATTCCCAGGGTTTTTGTTCCTTTTTTTTTCTTTCCTTTGTTTCACCAGTGGTGGGGTAGACTCTGGTCACAGCATCAGTCCCTTGTGTGGGTCACCGTCTGTCGCAGTCATCCCAGTCCAACTGTGGCTTGTGGCTTTCTTCAGTGCAGTGTACTTTTCCTGCCTGGATGTGTAGCCCTTTAATTCTGGTCGCTTCTGCACGTGATACTTTGTTTTGTTGCTCAGACTGTTGCAGGAACTATGCAGGCAAAAGCACAAACATTTTCACAGGCAGTCTCCAGGGCCCCTTTGAACTTCAAGGGCCACCTCTCATCCCACTTCTGATACCATATGTAAGAGACGTGTGCAGAGTGAAACTAAAATTAGGCTTTATTGCGCCTGTCCCTTTAACACAGCAAAAACATTCAAAATAATCCAAAGAAAAACCTACTCAGCTTTGGAGGATATCTACACATGTAGTCCAGCCCTCTCTAACTGGGTGGTTAGCTAAGCTAATTACCAGCCCAAATATATATATACAGATATATAACAGTCCCATAAGAAAGGGTTATCTGTTTCTTGTAGCTGTAGGGGAAGGCTTCTCTGCTCTCCTGGGTCCACACCCTTATGTGCTATATCAATATCAGGATCCAGATTTAGAAATCTTGTCCCCTTTGTCTTGTTGCAGTCTCTTTGCAGCTCAAGACATCTGTTTGTTCCCCAGGTCAGCCCAGTTGTGGACTAGGGAAATCTCTGGTCTGTCCTTTCTGGGTCAGCTCCAATTGTGAGCTCAGGAATCCACTTCCTGTGTCTCACATGACACTATTTCACAGAGCTCTTATTAGGCAGATGGAGTTGGTTAATTGCTGGTGTGCAATTAACCAGCACACTGCTGGATTAGAGGCAAGTTTCTTAACAGGGATAAGTCTCTGTTACACCATGGAAACCACATAAGCCCACCCACTGTCGTAAATCAGCTGTGAGATTGACGGTTTTATGAAAGTGAAAAAAAAAACCTTTTACAAACAACTTTAAAATCTTTTAAAATATCAGTACTCATAACTGTCCTTAACTAATACTTACAAACACGAGTCACATCGTTACATTCAGAATCAAGGTGGACGCAACGAGACTAAATCTGACCATCTTACCCCTAAACCTGAGCGACAAATTAATATCTGTCCCTTATTAGCTCTAAACCATGTGGTGTGTGATATCAGAACATCCCCCCCTGTGACACGATTACAGATTTGTAACTCTTATGCAGAGGAGATGACGTCACACGATATTCTCATTTTTAATAAAGTCACTCATGTTGAATACTTTCTTAGCCATGCCCCCTGAACCATGCCGAACCCTCCAGAGAATGCCTTTGAAGCTAGTTTTTATCTTTACTGCACCTTTAGTGGGCCATACAGGATAGGCACCCCCAATTGAGCTCTTTTTTTTAACTTTTCAAATCCAACTTCAATTGAGTTCCCTTTGAAATCCAACTTAATATATAGTATCTTTAAACCCAAATGAATTAAAATACCTAATATCTCATGATGTTATCATGACACTCCTCTATATCATCAGAGACTTCTAAGAATTGTCCAAACAATCAGAAAAAAAACTCAGCCCGGTTGAAGAACCCAGTGGAATTGTGCCTCAATCAGCTCTAATTACAAGCCTATACAGCAGACTTTGCCAGTGTTTGAATAGGCTGCTGTATATGCTGAATGCTGAAACAGATTCCAAACTGCATAATGCTGAATAATAATCTATACTAAACACTTTGTGCTGATGAGTCCAGAAACGCACTTCTAGATTTGCCCCACAAGCCTTCAATGGGTTACATAATGGGGCATACAGTATGTATCAAGCAAAACAATTGCACTATATGTATTAAAGGAAAATCCTGTTTATTTCAATGGAATTTTTATTTGATACATATGTAGCAAGGGTTTTGCCCAAAAATTGCCACAATTCTGCTTTGATACATATGCCCCAATGTGTTAGAATTATATGTAGTTTAAAATGTGTTAATTTGTTGCAGATTAAAAAATGTATTGAA